>NC_134406.1:35797539-36097539 GCF_038048845.1 Mixophyes fleayi
CTGATATTCTGCAAAAGGTACAGGGATCGGACTGCTGAGGACTGGGGTAAAGTTATTCTCTCTGATGAATCCCCTTTCAGATTGTTTGGGGCATCTGGAAAAACACTTGTCCGGAGAAGGAAAGGTGAGCGCTACCATCAGTCCTGTGTCATGCCAACAGTAAAGCATCCTGAGACCGTTCATGTGTGGGGTTGCTTCTTAGCCAAGGGAGTGGGCTCACTCACAATTTTGCCTAAGAACACTGCCATGAATAAAGAATGGTACCAAAGAACAGTTTTGTGATGAACAATGCCTTTTCCAGCATGATGGACCACCTTGCTATAAGGCAAAAGTGATCACTAAGTGGCTCTGGGATCAAAACATCGAAATTTTGCCAGTAAACTCCCCAAGACCTTAATCCCATTAAGAACTTGTGGTCAATCATCAAGAGGTGGGTGGGCAAACAAAAACCTACAAATTCTGACAAACTCCAAGCATTGATTAGGCAAGAATGGGCGGCCATCAGTCAGTATGTGGCCCAGAAGTTGATTGACAGCATGTCAGGGTGAACTGCAGAGGTCTTCAAAAAGAAGGGTCAATGCTGCAAATTTTGAGTCTGTGCATAAACTTAATGTAATTGTCAATAAAAGCCTTTGGCACTTATGAAATGCTTGTAATGTTACTTCAGTATACCATAGTAACATCTGACAAAAAGGTCTAAAAACACTGAAGCGGCAAACTTTGTGAAAACCATCACTTGTCATTCTCAAAACTTTTGCCCATGACTGTATTTGTCTGTGTAATAGCTTCCAGTTCTTATACTGTTTCTTTATTTAAGCTAAGGAGCTTTTAAATGTTCTGAGCTTTATTTTCATTGGGAAAAACATGGCCTTCCCTGGACAATATAGGAAACTTGGGGTTACTGGATATATTTTTTAATTTATAAAGAAAAGGGAAAATACTTGGTGTTTTTATGTGCATAGAAAGTGGATGTCCCCCGACTCCCTGTTTGACCTTACACCTCATGTAGGACACGAGTTGGGGTTCTCTGACCCCTTCTGTTACATGTAGCTGATGAGCATCCTCTCAGTGGGCGTGCAGTACTGCTGTATTGCGCAACACTGGATGGATTGAGTCCTATTGTCTCTGGGCGAGGGTTTTCGTCTCTTTGGTACTGTGGTCAGATGAGGAAGAGGGGGGTTGTCCAAAAGTGTACAACCCCTTTAATCCTAAATAGACAGATCTTTACAGAGTGGTTGCTATTAATACAGGTAATTTCTGTAACTGTTATTAAATGAGCATTCTCGTTTTTTTTTTGGTTTTTTTTTTAAAATATTTTTTTGACATCTAAAACAAGTTACTTTTCTTCATGATCGGATTAGTAACGTCCGTATGTCAGAGTAGAAAACATTTCCCATTACCTTTTTATTAGATGGATATCTAGCCGTGTCTGTGTGTGTGTGTGTATATATTACTTCCCCTCTGCCCGTTTAAATACAGCTTAAATGTGGTCCAGTGCATTAATACTTTTCATATACAGGAAATCTTAAAGCAGACAGTTTTCTGTAAACTATAGTGGGAAACAGTATTCGGTTCAAGTTCTGTAATATTTCAAATTGCACAGTGCTGCTGACATAGTTCATGTCTTTAGATGGGTTCATTGGAACTCAGCATTTATGAGGTCACAAAAAAGTCATTTTTAATTTCATAATTACTATTCCTTGTTACAAATTATTTTTTCACCTTTTGCCTAACTATGGTTCTTTTATTTCATACATGTAGTATGTTAAGCCTAGGGAATGCTCTCTATTTCTGCAGTCAGCAATCTACTATTGGCAAGTAGTGCTTTGTGTGTGTGTTTTTTCTTCATTCTCTTCACTTAGTTTTAGGTCTGGCTTGTCCCTGTAGAAGATTTGTCCTTTCTCATATTTATACATCCTCACTCTTGGGAACTTTCTTTTAGCTGAAAAAATAGTGTTTTATTAGAACCCCCATGACACTACCAATTGTGTATTAGTTGTAACCGATGACTAGCACATAAATATTCAATTTATAAATTTTGGAGCTTTGTGTCCAGACCATTAATTAGATAACTGGGTGGTCATGCAATTGGAGCACTCTGCTAAAATGTTAGCTCTCCTGCCAATAGATGCAGAATTATACATTACAGTGTAGGGACCATCGATCAGGCATGTGAGTGTCTCATGAATGGCTAGATGGGCACTGAACCACTAGAGGATTGGGCTGTTATAGCATCATTTTTAGTTCTGGGTGAGTTCTTTAAAGGCTTATAAACCAGAATGCTATTCTTGTTTCCCTGGCCCCTATCTTCGTAACATCAGATGAAATATCTGTATGATGCTTATAGCTGGGGTCTGAATTATTTTGTAGTTAAACAGTGGTCAGTCTGGTAGCTATGCTTCACTTGAAACAAAATTATTCTGAACAAATCTGATATAGTGTATTGTACTTACTGCTATGATTCAAGGCATTCTCAATAATTTTCTTATTATGTTATAATTTAATATGATCTTTCCATGAATTGTGTATTGGCAAAATACTTTTTTTTAAAATGTTAACAGTGGTGTCTTCTAAATAATTTGCCCAGAAAATCAAATATTGTAGTTTACAAACCGAGGAGCTGTAATAATTTTGGATATTTAAATTAAACCCCGCCTGCTCATCTGCATGATCTCATAGAACATGTGAGGTCCCCTGTGTGGGTGGAGCCACCTGGATGGATATGCATAGACAAAGAACATATATTCTTGTGACCTGAAGTAGTGTTATGATTAATGTTTGCTATGTAATTAAATACAAGTAATCGTGCGTTCCAGTTTTTAATGTCATAATTATAGGATTTTCTCTTTTTATGATCTTTCTATTAAGTAATGTTTGTGTCAAAAAGCATGTATTAAAAGATGGGACAGCTGTACGTTTCAATCACGCTGCAGTTGCCAGGTTTGTCTAACTCGGGATTACTTCTAACAAATTCTTACACCTAAATTTATTGTATTAGTGAAGCATATGTTTTTATTAAAAAACAAAATGGTGATTATGAGCATTGACAGCTATAAAGGGCTTTAAACTTACACTCCTAAAAGTAGTAATATTTGCTGCCATTAGGGGATCTACATTGACAGTCTTGGGCCACTTGGAAAGCATTTATAATTATAAAGCTGTCCATACAGGTATAGATCCTGAGCATATAGCACCAGGCTGTCTGCACTCTTTGGCATTCCTTGTTGCTGACCAAAATGAATGGATCTTATTTGAAACTCTGGTCCAGTGAGCAAATAACATGGGGCATTATTGGTGCTTTCTGTAAAAGGCAGTGATTTGACAAATGTGTGGGGTCATTGTCTGCATTTTCTATCCTTTTTTTTACGGCAACATACTGGGAATCGTGGCTTACATGACATCTTTAGTAGGAAAAGGGTACTGCTGATAAAAACCTGCTTACATAAGGGGGTATACCCCTACAACACTAGCGGATACTTTGTGATCTTTAACACGTGTTCACCTTTATACACTTTGGGGGATGTTCTTGAAAAGGTATTGCCCATACAAACAGTCACACTTTCTAAATGGCACTAGAAAAATGTCAATCTAGTTGCTTTGGACAACACATGCTTCATTTGACTCATTCATCATCCTTGGCGTGGTTGTCGGGTCTTTAAAAGACTTACTGGTAATCACCCATTGTTACTGATATATTAAGGCTTATTTACTGCCCTGATGCAGTAGTCTTTCCTAGATATGAGGCAGCTCTGGCATCCGCACATCGTCTTGGGCAATCCAAGCTCCAACCTTTACACTCCAAACACCCCTGCCACCTGCAAAAGTCCTTCTGTAATGCCTAGCGCCATTTAAGAAAATCTAACCCCAATATAGATTTCCTCTACTATAAATTGTCGCCTTACAACAGTGCCCTCCCTCCAGCCAAGTGAACCTACTTTTAGTTACTAATGTGTATCCCATCAATCCTCAATCTTTGCCACCTTCATCTTGCTTCTCTGCCCACAAACACTCCTCCTTCTCTCACTCTTCCTAACTTTGTCGCTTACTTTAAAAGCAATATTGACACCATCTGTCAAGTAATCTCCTCTTTCCACATCCAACACCCCCTCACCAACCTTTTTCTCCACTTCCCTATATATCCACATTGAGAATGAAGTCTTAACACTCTCTTTCCTCCTCAACCTTGATACAATTTCCTCCCTGCCACATCTAGCTTTTCCTTACAACCTCTTCCCTGGCACTTTACCTTCTATTTTTCAAACATGCGCTAATCTCTGCTACCCTCAAGAAATGATCTCTCAACGGTACCTTTCTCTCTATCGCCATGTTTCTCTCCTCCTCTTTACTTTTTAATTTTCAAACTACTTGAGAGGATTATATACAACTGCTTAACCTACTTTTCACACTCCTGCCTCGACCCTCTGCAATCAGACAGTCTACCCTCTACAGTCCACCAAGAAGACCCTGTCTAAAATAATGAATGATCTGCTCATGGCTAAGTTGAAGGATCAGTTCTCCATACTCCTCCTCCTTGACCTCTGCCACTATCAATAGTCAACCACCCTCTTTTCCTGTACACCCTTCATCCTGTTTGCACTGTGCTCTCCTGTTGTGTCTTCTACCTTTCTGAATGCTTCAGATTCTCTAGCACATTTTGCTCTGCATTAAAACTCCCTGAAGGCTCTGTTCTTGTCTCTCTGCTTTTCTCTCTTTATACCTCTTCTCTCTTTATACCTCTTCTCTCTTTATACCTCTTCTCTCTTTATACCTCTTCTCTCTTTATACCTCTTCTCTCTTTATACCTCTTCTCTCTTTATACCTCTTCTCTCTTTATACCTCTTCTCTCTTTATACCTCTTCTCTCTTTATACCTCTTCTCTCTTTATACCTCTTCTCTCTTTATACCTCTTCTCTCTTTATACCTCTTCTCTCTTTATACCTCTTCTCTCTTTATACCTCTTCTCTCTTTATACCTCTTCTCTCTTTATACCTCTTCTCTCTTTATACCTCTTCTCTCTTTATACCTCTTCTCTCTTTATACCTCTTCTCTCTTTATACCTCTTCTCTCTTTATACCTCTTCTCTCTTTATACCTCTTCTCTCTTTATACCTCTTCTCTCGGAAAACCAATATAAAGTTTAGAAGTATTTAAGGCTTACCCATTCCTAGCCTGTAATAAGGGTAAAGGGTTGCAAGCAGGGCCGGATTAACCCGAGGTCTAACTGGGCTATAGCCCAGGGGCCTCGGGCATCCAGGGGGCCCTTCAAACTCCTCAGCAGCATTATTGATCGGTCGGGGGCGCCCCCGGCCCGATCGATGCTGCTGAGTACTGTCAGTGCAGTCCTCCGTCCCGGCGCGCTGTAGTTTGCTTACTGAGGATATCTCGCGAGAGTTCATGAACTCTCGCGAGATCTCCTCAGTAAGGAGCTTACAGCGCGCCGGGACGGAGGACTGCACTGACAGGTAAGTGCTTGGGGGGGTCCTCGCAGGGGGTGGGGGGCGGCGGACGGGTCACATTGGGGGCCTCGCGGGGAATGGAGGGCCCCTTAGCCCAGGGGCCTCCATTCCCTTAATCCGGCCCTGGTTGCAAGCAAAGGTATCAAGAATGAGTAATATGTTAAGGATATTCTGGATAAGTTTGGCAATGTTCTGTCTGGCATCCGACTTATCTCTGCATATTGTACAACACAGGATCCTCTGTTTTATATATGAATCTGTTACAGATTTGTTGGCAGCCGTTATCTGCTTGGATAGTTCGATGTCTTCTGTTCTCTGATGTCTTTATGTTTGTAAAACACACACAGTGCCTGTAGCTGCAGGTGGGAGGAAATAAAAACCTTATTTTGTGTCTTGTGTTTTTCAGGTTATCAGGTTTAATGAATAGTTCTGTGTTTTGAAGTAGCGGCAGACGCCACCTGAGAGGCATTCAGAAGTAAGATTTACTTGTTTATGATCAGTGGATTTATGTTGGCAAGATGCATTGTTTCTTCACCCAATACTGTGTGTGTGTATATACATGTGCATACATCATGCACAATTTCTACAAACCCAAACCTTCAGATGTGTAACACTAATGTCTATGTTGCAACTGTCCTAGATTGTTTAAGTGCAACTGTTGGTGTGTGTCAAGTGTGTCTTGCACATCTCCGATGCTCTTTGTTTGTATTAGAGTAGATGTAGTTTATTGAATCACCATACATTTCATATGTACTTGCTTCTTTATAAAATAATTTTGTTGGTGAGATGGCAAAATTAGGTTTTTCAGGAGCTACTTATACTTTAAGGGGTAGATTCAATTAGCCATGTTCTTTAGTACTTAGCCCGCGCATTATTACCGTTGCCACGGCAATTTCTCTGCAGCTTTTTGCTTGCAGCTCTGAGCCGTGAGCATAAATCTGCGGAGAAATTACTACAGTAGCTGTAATAGTGTGAGAGCTGTGTTGTCCTAAAGAACAACGCGGCCCTCGACTTTTATTATCTTTCCATGTGTGGTTCTGTACTTTATTCTTACAGTAACATTACATTTGATTACTGTGATTCTGTTTATCGTTTTATGTAGTGCTCTATAAGGTATATTTGTTTTTATATGCATGTGTGTCTATTTATTCTTCCATTATATGTTCCCATGAACTTTTCCTCTTGCTAACTTGGCATAGAAATAGGATAAAACAAATTGTGTTCTTGCAACGGATCTGATAATATAAGCAGGAGGATCAGATTCATGAAATGCTGATTGAATTATTCAGCTGTTTTTAATGACTGTTAGTTGCAAAGTCATAACATATCAAGGCTACGGAGACTCCCTCCTTCCCTGGCCGCTGCAGCAATGATTTACTAACACTCAATGAAAGGATTAATATATGCTCTGAAAGCATAAACGTTGGTATTGGATGTTGTACTGACTAAGCACTATGGGCTCAAGTTTTAATTGTACATGGATCATTTTTCTATCTGTATGGGGATATTGAAAGTTTCTGTGCCATGCTAACCCTTGCCACTGTACAGTAAGTTTGTGGTCTCAATCAGACAAGCTCAATTTGTACGACCTATCAAAACTCTCTAAAGACTGAAGGGTTCTGGGTCATTTTGAAACAGTAGGAAATGGGGCATGAGCGATTTTAGTGCTCTTTACTTTGACCAGTGATTTACACTGCTGTTTACGTCACATTTTTTCTGGAATGCAGACCTGATATATTCTGCCAAATTGTTTGAACGCACACTTACTCCTGAAATCTCCGGGTGAGAATTTTCCACCTACGTTAAGCCATGCAAAGTTGTCTTTCTTGAATCGCCTGTGACATGATGTGTTGTCTGGAACCTCTTGGTAAATACATAACTACATCTGTCTCATGCAGTGCACTGCATGGTGTGTGTAGGGGGCAGAGGGGGTGTCCCTTTATATAAGTGCGGATAATTAATATTGTAATGTGATAATTTAGGATTCCATGCATTCAGCTACTTTTATCATGTTTACTTCGTGAGAGTTAATGCAATGCTTGCTGTGAAGCCAGATTTACATCCGATGAGCAAAATAAACTCCCAGTGTAAATGGCCACACAAGGGTATTAATACATAGACGACACATCATGTATGATTGGTAAAATGTGTGCTGGATTTGTTGGTCACAGATAAGAGATCAGTTCTCTGGACAGAGCTGGCTTTCAGATGACTGTGCCGTGCCTCACTGCTGTGCTTTACTAGTCGTCAGAAAGCAGAAGCAATCTGAGACTTCAGGAGAGGTACTAAAACCTAGTTATTGCTTTCCATGCTGGCCCATTTAAAAATTAATATTGTAAATGCTCCTTGACATGTAACATCAGAATAAAAAGAGTGCTGTCTTTTTTACCCCAAAGAATAAAGTACATAGTATAACCAGAGGTGGGTATACTTCAACATCTAGAGATGTTTTAAATTAATCTGGTTTTACTTGTATCAAAAACAAATGGCTATTTGGAGCCGTGGAATATATGGAAAGAGCCTGACCATTAACCCCAGACTGAATAGTTCACAAATGGTTAACTGCTGTAGTAGTTCAGACTCCTTATCACATGTATGCTCATGTATTATAAAAAAAAAAAAAGTTAAAGTTTACAAATACAAACTAATAATCTGTTACATTTGTACACATGGCTACAAAATAATAAAAACAAGTATCCTAAGTTGTAGGAATGCAGAACTAATAATCAGAATTGAATTAGTAAAGTGTATATGCTGCAAGGAAATTAAAACAGTGGCTACATCTCACCCCAATATCACTGTCCCTTTTATTTGAATGGATGTGATTCCCACCAATGTAGGATCTGTGTGCAATTTGCATGTTCTCCCTGTGTTTATCTGGGGTTTCTCCCACAGTGTACAAACATTCTGGTAGTATAATTGGCTTCTGGCAAGATGTATCCATGTCTGTATAAGCAAGTCCAGTGTATATAAAGTGTAGTAATGTAAATGAAAAATCAGAAAGGTCCTGTTTGTATGATCATCTCTGGGTTGGTATCATAGTATTGAGATCCTTTCACTTTAGTGGTTATCTTCAGTCCCAGAGGTCCCTGGAGTGCACCTGCCCGTCTACGTTTCGGTCAGCCACCTTCTATCTGCATTCTGCTAGCTTAGATTAAAGGCTAACAAAGCTGGTGTTACAGCGAAGGTGGCACTACAAAGGTGGGCAACATATAAAGTGGAATAAACATTTTGTGCAGCGTATACACCTGGTAGTAGGTGAGGGTGTTATTATGTGAGAACACTCACGTCTATATAGATTATGATGAACATCCTTGTTTACAACCACTTTCAGACCCTGCAGATGGATATTAAAGGGTTTAGTAACTTCCCTTACCAATAATAGCACTTTGATGGTGTCTGCCCATTGCCCCTCAGCATTTAGACCTTTGGGTGCTGCTTGGCTCTGTCCCTGTATCAGGTGAGATCTGGGCACCGCAGCTCTGAGCTTAAAAACCCTTTCAACTGCTTCTAAGCGTTTCTGAACATCCTGAATGCCTGTTATCCAGGGGAATTCCATAACATCACTCCTTGCTCGTACTTCCACACTGGAATCTTAAGTGTTGAATTATTACAGTATATCTCCAACACAAACACAGGGAAAGCTAGGTCAATGTCTATCTTTGTGTGTGCACTTGACTACAGTCTCCTCCAAAACACGCTGAGGTCATTCTAAGCTGCTTTACCCCCGTGTATAGTCTAACACACTGTATTATGTTGTGTGCCTCCATAACTCTTGACTGATTGCAATGACTGGATTTTAATAAGAATATATGTGTACCTGAGGTGACCTGTACAAGCAATTTTCCTAAAAATCCTGTAATAGAAGTGTTTTTATTGTACCAAATATCCATTGATCCAATACCCATATTGTTGAATTCCCAGGTTTCTCGCTTTGCTCTCAATTAAAGTTCCATTTGGTAACCAGAGTTTTCATGACTGTGAGCTGCAGAATTGATGTCACCGATGGTTCTGTTTTTCTTTTGTTTGTTGTTGACCACGCCACAAATTCGATCGTTCCCATCATCATCATCATCATCATCACCATTTATTTATATAGCGCCACTAATTCCACAGTGCTGTACAGAGAACTCATTCACATCAGTCCCTGCCCCATTGGAGCCAACAGTCTAAATTCTCTAACACACAGACAGACTAGGGTCAATTTGTTAGCAGACAATTGGAGTGTGGAAGGAAACCGGAGGACCCGGAGAAAGCTCATGCAAACACAGGGAGAACATACAAACTTCTCATAGATAAGGCCATGGTCGGGAATTTAACTCATGACCCCAGTGCTAAGAGGCAAAAGTGCTAACCACTAAGCCACCGTGCTGCCCACTAGGCCACACTTCAGGCGGAGAGACGTGTGGAGTGTGTGGCAGTCTACTGAAATGAGAACTCTGCTTGCAGATTTAGTTACCTCTTCATACAAATTAGGTAAAGTTCTATAACAAGCATATTACACATTAATTTCTAAATATTTCCATTAAAATACAAACGGACATAAAAACTAGGGATAGTGCTCCTTTTAACATATGATTAATATAGGAGATAATCAACATGGCAAGTCTTACTACTAAACAGTGTATGTTGTGGATAATGCCCACATTGTCTGGATGATATTGTGTATTGTATAATCTGCTTGCAAGCGCTCAGAAGACTTGCGTTTACATAAGCTCTAATTGGTACCAATCATTTAAAGCTGCCCAGGCAGTAATTTATTTTTCACTTTTTAAATACAACCTACTCATTAAAGAAATAAAAATACCGAACCTTTTTGTAAAGCTCAATATAACTGTACGCTGATGCTGTTTAAAACAAACACAAACTCTTGCTTGTTGGGCTCTGTGGCCACAGGCAGTAAGGATGAGAACAGCTGATTTGATCCCAGCCGTTTGCAGGGCTATTTATGGTAGATTAGCCTGAAGCATGTGTTCCTCTCTTCAAGCCATAAATGGTTGCTCATCTGTAAAGTTACCACACTGCATTTGGCTGAGTGTTCTAAGGTTGTAGCAATCCTCTAATTTCATGCGGGCATACAGAGTGATGGATAAAGACAACACTGGCAATCACAGCACGTGGAACTTCTTGCAGCTGAAAACCTTTTCCCAGGGTTTTTCTTCGGCCGACCCAGAATTTTCCAGTGGAGTGTTGGGATTGTCATTTGGTCACGTGGCTGGTGTGCGTTTTTAGCTGCCGTCTGAAAGTACTGCTCTTAAACTCCTCTTGGCACCAGGCATAAAAAATGTCTGGAAGTTAATATTCACGTATTGTCACACCCGGGAACGACTTAATCTGCAATTGTTACATTTTACTATATTTATATATATATATTTTTTTTTTGTAAGCTATTGCTCCATATATTTTTCAAAAGAGGATGGTTCTCTGGATTACGTAAGTAACATGTAGTGGGGAATGCACTACCAGACTTCATGTTTTTTAATCTATTTACTTTTAACCATTTGTAAATTAATTGCCTGGCTAGCAAATATTTTGGTTTCACAGGAGAAGAAAATGAGACCTAATTGGGTGGGCATTCCTGCGAGTGGATTAGGAATGCTTTTGAATTGGAACATTATGTAGTTATGTCTTGTATAGGAGGAGATTCAATTAGCTGCGAGGTGTTTTGGTGCACATTTACTGCAATTACTTTACAGAAAAAGTCGCTCATTTTAACTCGTCACAGTGATTCTTACCTGACACATTGTGAGACCCTGTGGCTAATTAAATCTCCTTCATAGTCTCTTATAAATGGAAGCCATGTTTTGGAAACTGACTAATTTGAAGTCTTTTTGAACTGTTTTTGCAAAAGTTTAAAGGTGTGTGTATATGTGTATATGTGTATATGTGTATATATGTATGTGTATGTATGTGTATATATGTATGTGTATGTATGTGTATATATGTATGTGTATATATGTATATATGTATGTGTATATATGTATATATGTATGTGTATATATGTATATATGTATGTGTATATATGTATGTGTATATGTATGTGTGTATATATATATATATATATATATATATATATATATATATATATATATATATATATATATATATATATATATATATATATATATATATATATATATATATTATATATGTGTGTATGTGTATGTGTGTGTGTGTGTGTGTGTGTGTGGGTATATTTTTCTTTCTTTCCAGATGAACGCAGTGTTTGTTAGAAGAGAAGGCTTGGATAGGGAAGGTTGAGGGCACAGTGTCTAGCTGATGTTACTTTGTTTAGCGTTACATATTCCTGGGTTTTGTGTTTTATCAGCATTGATTTGGAGTTCTGTTTTACAGTTCCATCTCAGTTTGGTGCTTTCACTTCCCATGTATGCAAGTATTCATTATTATCTTCTATTAGCTTTTTTTTTCTTTTTTAAATGTATTTTTATTGTGTGAACCTGTGCAAGCTCTGGGATGAAATTCAGCTGGTAGTCTAGTAAAGAAAGATGGTCGCTGCTAACTCTGGGCACACAAATAAAGGATGAAAAAGGTGGCAAATTTTGTTTTCCGGCTGTTATGTTTTTATTTACTGAAGCATTTTTTTTAAATTTATTTTTTTGCCTCACTAAGAGTTTATGCACTTTTTACTCTTGGTATATTCTCTTCCTTATTGTGGTTGTGGTGCCTTAAAGGAGTAGTTTGTAAAAAAAAAATTATTTTCGGTCCATGCCGTCATCCTCTGATCTGTCTATCTCCTGTCTCTTCCCTGCTGTCTCTCTGTACTGGTGTGCAACACGTGGGGTCACCATGACAACATGCGGTTTAAGCTTCCATAACTATTGTTTGCATCTGTTTTGCTTTTGTTTTTTTGCTTTTGTTTTTTCATTATCTCTAGTTTTGCTACTTTCATCGTCTGGCAAGTCATTATTTATTGTCTTTTTGTTACGCAATACATTTTTTGTAATATATACATTTTAAACAGCTCATTCATTTAAACACACTTGCAATATTTAATTTCACTTTGCGGCGTGAATGAATTTGTTTTACGAATCTGGTAAAATCTCACCAAAGTTATCAGTACATAATGACTGCATTTAAAATATGTATTATATTTATATTTTAATAGTAGGCCAATGAGTGAATCAACAGTCTATTACTGATCTACATCTAGATAGCCTGTGATGCCACTTGTGGGTCATCTAGATAGTCTTGGTGTATGGATGATAAACAAACCATCAGTAGTCTTGACATATTGATGTATGATAAAAAATAAAGCATGTGCATGCAAAATGTTGTTAAAGGTGCTCTCTTTCTGTAAGAGAACCCTGGTTAAATTCCTTTCTGCGATTTTACTTTTTCTGTTGTATATGTCCGCAGATAAACTCTTGCCACTACAACTTGTTATGGCACAGAAATCTGAATTGGATAAGATCAGGTCAAAATAACTTAACATTCTAGAAGCGGTCATTAAATTGTACTTCAGCTTGATTAAGCTAAATCATGAGCTTTAACAAAGTGTTTTGCTGGCACAGAGCATGCAGCGTATTTACAGGACAGTCAGTCATTGGTTCATTGCTTTGTTACGTGGTCATCTATGTTTGAGGCGCTAGGTCATGTGACATTAAGGTAACCCCTGTATTTCCCTCTATGTAGGTTTTGTGCTCCTGTTACACGAGTGTTTTCCAGCTCTACATGAGTATTTTGCTCCTCTATATAGACAATAATTGAAAGTATTCATTATTATCTTCCATTGGTTGCAGAACACTAGCATTACATAGCTCTGCGACATTGAACAAATGCTTATATTACTCCCATTTCTGTTTCGTTAGTACAAGTGTGCTATTTAAAACTGCAATCCCAAATATTTTCTCCTTTTTTTTTTTTTAAATAGCAAGTTCATTTTTTTATTATTTTTTTTCTAAGCATGCATTTTGTTATTTGTTATCTTCCTACAAATCGATGTCTCCTTTTCATAATATATCTGGTGTTAAAACAAGTATGGCTGACAGGCAGTCTGCTGCACAGATGCAGGTTCTCAGTATGTCATGGGATAGAGTCAGGAGGAGGATGTCACATTGGAAACAGAGCTCAGAGGGGTGATCAAAAGTCTCTCTGCTCACTGCATCATTTCATGTGACTGTTGTTGCCATGGTGGTACATGGCATTACACTGTGGAAAGGCCGCAGAATTCTAAATCCTTAATAGTCTGAACAAACAAAGAAAAAAAAGTGTTTACCAAGCTGCTGCTTATAGCCTGCCACAGTGATTTATGTAGGGGGAAAAAAAACATGTCTCATTTTTTTTTATGGGATTGCTGCTTTAAAGCTTGAATAGTTTTTTGTTCTCCTTTAGTTGATTGGTCGTTTGTTCTCAGTTTTATAATTTGTTTGCCTTTCTACTAACCCTTTTGTGCATGGAAATATTTAACACACTGATGTCTATATCACATTTCAAAGTTTTTGTGCTCCATTAAGAACCTCTTTAATTTTTTCAGTGCAGACGCTTCCGTTTTGTAGCATACAGGGCTGATACCGTGGTGTGAATTTCATGCAGTGTAATGTCTACATGTGGTAAATTTAAAGACAGGAATGAAGGAGGGAAGATGCAAGTATTGTTGAAATAACCAACCAGTGTACAAATCTGCTAACATGGCCATATAGTGAAAGATTGTCTTTGACTAGTGATCTAGGAGATTATCATTTTTAAAGTTTATTGATGTATTCACACTGCTCTATCCATCTAGCTTACATTCTCCCAAATGTTTTTTGAGGAAATTTTGAAAGGGTTCATGACGTGAGAGGATGATGGCAGCTGACTGGATGGCTACAACCCATTATAATCGTTTAAATAGCACCACTAATACTGCAGCGCTATACAGAGTCCCTGCCCCATTGGAGCGTACAGTCTAAATTCCCTAACATACACAGAGAGAGAGAGACTAGAGTCAATTTGATAGCAGCCAATTAACTTACTAGTATGTTTTTGGAGTGTGGGAGGAAACTGGAGCAAACGGACAAAACCCACTTAAACTTGGGGAGAACATACAAAATCCACACAGATAAGGCCATGGTTGGGAATTGAACTCATGACCCCAGTGCTGTGAGGCAGCAGTGCTAACCACTAGGCCACCGTGCTGCCCATGTCTTGTAAGTGAAAAAACTAGTAGTCCTTGCAGTGCCAAGGAAGGAACTGCTGCTCTTGTCCTTGTAAAAGGGGAAGGCAGGGTTGGGAAAATATACTTTGAGACAGCAACCTCCTTTTAAAGTAGTTGTTCAATACTAGACTGCATATTAGTTCCTTGTAACCAATTACTTGTTTCTTATTAAAGAAGTTTCCTGCTAGAGATGGCAGTTCTCAAATGGACTGAGATATACCCTTATTTAGACCAGGTTGTATTGAACATTTCTATGTATACTGGCTGCATTACTTGAATCTGTTAATTTAGTTTTATCACAGTAAATAACAATCCTACATGTATGTAGATACAACCAGATTTATGTGATTTAAACCTTATGTGCATCTATAACAGGATAAAAATACAGTAATCTGCTTTGCTCTGAATGACCTTTGAACCTGCTGTTTCTAATAAAGATCTCTGGTCTTGATCTGTGAGCGGAAGAACTCTGAGCCAACACACAAGGGAGTAATACTACGTTTCATACGCTGTATCAGATGGAACGGATTGCTAGTGCAAGGGTTCCAGTATAGTGCTGTACTATGGGAAACACACAGCTTTATTTTCTGGCGAGGTTTGGTGGTGTGAGATTGATAACGCATCATTGTAAGATGTTCTCAGGAAATGTGATGTGTGTTTAAATAAAAATAAAGAAATAAAAAAAATGTAATCCCCATGAACGCACACTTATCTCGAATATAATTCTGTCTGATAAGCTCTTGGTAATACTCTGGTTATAGCAATGCCAGATACTTGTGCACCCAAGCCTTTGAGCATTGTGAAATCTTACAAACAATTTGAAGAGCATTTCAGACATTCAGCAATCTAACTTTTAAGTGTATTTACTTGAAATTTATTAAACAACTGAAATCTATTGACCCATAATTCACCTTATTTCTCTTTTTATGAGTTGTGCAAGAGTCTCCGCTTTTGGTTGCTTTTTTTTGTTCATTAAAATCAGTATTGCATTGGTGTTCTAATATTATCACCACTGCTATAAGCACTGCAGAAGAAGTAAAATATATTACACCACACCACACCACACCACACCACACCACACCACACCACACCACACCACACCACACCACACACACACACACCTACCTTCTCTATAAGTCGACTTGTAGGTCCCTGTGAAGGCCATATACAGCGTTCTTCTCTCTGTAAGGCTGTGCGCACTGCGATTCAGAATGTTATGGAACACGAAGTTTGAGTTTGTTAGCTGCTAGGGGAGCAGAGCTCAGGTGGGTGAGGTATGTTTCTCTGCTGCCAATAATCCTGACGCAAGTAATACCAAGCTAAAAATGCTGATTACTATACGGGGGACAAGGAGGTAATACAGACTCGCTCTCCCCCTTACCTTATCTAGCTCCCCCTGTGCCTGTTCTGTTCTCCCTCCCTTAGGATGTAAGCTCACTTGAGCAGGGCCCTCTTCCCTCATGTCTCCCTACCTGTTCTTCTGCTCTGTTTTTTGCATCAGCCAGCCTGGAGTTTCTGGTATTTTTGTTTGTTTTGTACTGTTTCACCCTGTATAGTCGACTGTTTTGTACTGTGCACGGCGCCGCGGAAACCTTGTGGCGCCTAACAAATAAAGGATAATAATAATAATAATATATAAGAAACAGAACATTCCCGACACGCCTGATACACAACTACTATAAATTGTGATAGTAGAAAAAACAGACAGTGGGACACAGTTAGATTGCCGGTTTTAAGGCGACAATGGTCAGACCCGCCGCCTGTCTAATGTAATCCATTCTGAAGCCCTGATACAGTTCTTGTCCTGCCCGCGTCGCCTCCTGCTTCGTGTGTCTGTTTGTATTTTTTGTTTGATTAGGTTTGTTCAAACCATATATTATTGTCATTCTTCAAAACAGAGTTACTCCATAGATTTATTATTTTTACTGAGCCACATGTACAGAATCTGACAATGTAGTAGCATTTTTTGGCCACTATAACTAGTTAACTAGAAATGATAGAGAATGAGAATCTAGAATACAAATAGCAGCCAATGGGTCAGTTAACAGAACTTGAAGAGCTGTTTTTGTTTTTTTTGGTTTTTTTTTTTTTTTAATATGCATTTTTCTTCCTGTATTTTGTACCTATTAGCATTTACTATCCCATGTGAGAGTACTAAGATACTGTGCTGCTCCCAGGCTGTGTAGTATATAGCAGGGCTGGAGCCATTGACACAATGCACCTAAGAAATCTCTGCTGGTTCATAACTTTGGAATCTGCATCCTAAAGAGATTCTGCTGACTCCTTGGGGTAAATGTATCAAGCTGCCAGGGGGATTCTTCTCTTAGGCCGATTATCGTACCAATTACACAGTGATCAACTGTTCTGCCCAATATTGCATTAGTGTGTACCATACTTACCAACTCTCCCTGAATGACTGGGAAACTCCCTGAAATAGGGGTGATCTCCCTCACTCCCTGAAGAGTCTGGCATTCTCCCTGATGCTGAGCCAGTACAAGACGTGGTTGGCTTCACCATCTGTGACATGATGACACAGTTCAGAAATTGTGTCCTATGTCCATGTATTGATGCCTATGCAGGTGGCCAGTTTCATGGAGGTTCTCGCCCCCGCATTAGATAAGTGGCAGGGGGCGGGGCTTGATGCAAAAATAGCGTCATCTTGGCCCCCCGCTGTAATTGGCCAAAATTGTGGCAATTGTTTAGGGAGTGGGGCCAAAATGATGTGATTCGTCAAGCCCCGTCCCCGCACGCCCACCTCCCCGGGATCTCCCTGAAGCCAACAAGGAAAAGTTGGCAAGTATGGTGTGTACTATTAAACGATGAACGATGGTCAAGCTCATCATATAGTTTCATTCGATTTTTATACCGGACTAAAATTCTTGTTCAATTATGGAAGGACAAGGTTCCATCAATCCTGCAGTGTGTATGCACTCACAATCAGGATCTCCATAGAGTTTACAGAGTCATGATCTTTTCAGCAGATGGTTATGACAGATGAAGAGCACAGATCGGAGGGTAAATCTTTTAAAACATGTACAGTGTGTACACATGAATTGGCTGATCTGGACTATTCTTCTTCTTTCCTCTACAGTGGTTGGTAAAATCGTTACTGCTCTGGCATGGGGAGACATATTTTCTGTAGTGTGTACCCAGCATAGGAGAAGACTAGCATTAGTACAAATTAATACGATTATAACCATGTTCAATAAAGCTCTGCAGTCCATCTTGTACTAAACCTTACAAACTTGTAGATGTAACCGGAGTGTTCCTGTAGCATCACTGGGCCTGGCTGAATGAAAGTGCTGATTGCGAAAGTGTCCATGTGGTATGTAGGATAATTTTAGGAAGGGGTGTTGCAGTGAGCCTGGCCAGGAGAGGTTTAGACATGAGAAGTCAGATTTCAGAGTTCAACTAAAAGCTGTCTCATGTTTGTTCTTTGTTTTTATTCTGTCCCCCACTTGCATTTAAGTAACTAGACATTCTCCACATGGGTATCATTCACATATTAAGAGCTTGTTCCAACCTACCAACTTAAAAAAAAAAAGAATAGGATCCACTAGAGTACACGGAATCCTTCACACTGTTGCATTCTAGAATTTTAACGCTGAGTTTAACATTTTAGAATGCAGCACGCCCCATTTCATGTGCATTAATACACAATGCCAGCACAATTGCTTTTATAAAAGCACAATAATAAGCCCATGGAGAATACTTTAACACAGGACAAGAGCATGCCTTAAGTGCAAATTTCATGTTTTATCTATTTATCTCATGGCATGCATGTTAACGAGCGCTAAAAGTAGGAGGCTTTCTAACTGAAGAAATGATCTCATCTCCATGCCAGGCATTTCCAAAGAGTGTTTAAGGATGACATAAATAACATCTAACGAGGAAAGTGAGAGCGCCAGTGGAACATTTTGCACATGTTTTCTCGATAATGTATAATGTTTAATATAAGTCTAGCACCTAATCTGTACATTGATGTAGTGAATAATGATCCATGAACACTCCAGGAGTCAGATTATATTTAATGTCTTTTGTAAGGGTCAGTGATGACTGAATATAATGACATACAACAGCTGTAAGCTCGAGGTGATATTTACACACGATCCTTAAAGAAATGATCTTGGTGATTATATGCCAGTTATGTTTGTGGAATAAGTGCTCATCAATAGAGATGGGGGGGGGGGGGGGTACCATATCCGTAAGATCATCCTATGTATGTTTTACATTGGCTGATAACTTGGGACAATAGCTTACTGTAATGTAGCCTACATACAATGTTAAATGTATTGAGGAAAAAGCTCACCCAAAACTAAAAATGTTGTATTGAGTGGCATTCAAGGTGTTAAAACATGAGAAGTTTAGTAAGTGTTATAATGCTGTAGAACATATTCTCAACTGTTTAGCTCTATATCACAAAATAAGGATGCCAGGATTATCTGTTCTTAGTATAATTGGTGATGGTCCATAGCTGTACATAATTGGTGTATTCTCTAATCACACATAGCTTTGGAAGTTGATATGGTCAATGGGCAGCACAGTGCAGTGGCTTAGTGGTGAGCACTTCTGTCTCACAGCAGTGGGGTCATGAGTTAGATTCCCAACCATTGCCTTATCTGTGTGTAGTTTGTATGTTCTCCCTGTGTTTGTGTGGGTTTCCTCTGGGTGCTCCGGTTTCCTCCCACATTCCAAAAACATACTGATAGACAGACAGGGAGAGACTAGGGTCAATTTTGATAGCAGCCAATTAACCTGTCTGTGTGTGTGTGTGTTAGGGAATTTAGACTGTAAGCTCCAATGGGGCAGGGACTGATGTGAAAGAGTTCTCTGTACAGTGCTGCGGAATTAGTGGCGCTATATAAATAAATGGTGGTGATATGGTCAGACCTTGATCTAGCAATGATAGAGATGTATTTGTTTTATGGGCAGATGCCATAGACTGGCAGCAAGTAGTTTTCTAGCTCTTGTGGAACTAGTTTAAGTGAAGCCATAAGCTGAGAGCAATTAATATATTGTGTTTATACTTCTCTCAGCACTTACCAATAAGGGTTAAGTTTTATTCACAGCCAGCCAATCATAGTGGTTGGGAGTGGTTACTGTTGATGCTATAAATTATGCTGACATTGTGGGCTGGCCCTCTTGGTTCCTGAATCTTCGGTTACCTCCCCCCCGCCCTTCATAGATTTAGTTATGTTACGGTTTAATCATTTCTTTGTTTCAGACGAGGTGCAGTCAGTGACTGATCAAAGGTGCTACCGTTGAATTGGCCGCACGTCACTGCCCCTTTTGCAGTAACTCGACTATTGGTCCTCTTTGGTGGAGGGTCCCATGGCGTGCCTTTGTGCAGGCGCGTCAATGTGTGTTCAGAGGGGGCAATCGCGATGACTCCCAAGTTTAGCACCGGCCAATGGTAAAGACTTGGGAATCGTAAAGTCTTGGGGCAGTGGTAATTGCGATTTACCTTACGCTGTATTGGTTTCAAGATTGGTTGTTTGCTGACTACTCTGCTCTCGCCACCATCAGAGTTAAAGAAATGTTATATTAAATAAATTGGGACCTTTTTGCCAAATTCTATATTTGTGTCTGTGTAATACTTAATACACATACTTTACTAAAAATAACCAAAGGTATTGAAGGTATTGGGTGTAATGATAAAAGGTATTAACACTGAACATTTTATAAGTGCCCACAGCCGGGTAACTACACATTCAAGCATACCCTGCCATCCTAGTGCTACTTGTTTTCTTAGTATGCTGTAGAGCAGTGCCATCACAAATGTATTGTATCCCATATCAACCAATCACATATTAGCATTGATAAGTCACTAATAAAAGTGAATACTATTGGTGACTGCAAAAAGTTTAAATGAGTCGCTTAACAGAAAAGTTCAGCTTGTGGGTTAAACATTGACGATAAAAATAAATCTTATATAATTTCCCATGTCTGCCTACTCTAATTAGCCAAGTAGCTAGATGCCCAGGGGGGCATACTTTATTAAATTTCAGGTACCATGTGACTTGGCAAACAGATTTGCTAGCGATCCAAAGGCATAGTATATAAAATGGTGCAGCAATTAAATGTAATTTTAGCTTGTTAAAGAACTAGTAATGAACCCTCAGCCAATGCAATACTTTAAAGGAAAAATGTTTTCTTTTCCCTCCCCAACTGTTTTAACACCTAGTAATTCTCAGTTGTGCAGCTGTCCTTCATTAATAGGTTTGTCAGCGTTGTACTCAGTTGGTTTCTTAAAGCAGCAATTCCTCATAGAATATTTTTTTTAAAATGGAAAGTTAAAGCGGCAATACCATGAAAAAAAAATATTATCTGTGGCTGGCTACAAGAAGAATGCTTGTATTTGCCATTTTCCATTGTTTTTTCTTCAGGCTGCTATTAATGATTTATGGACTAACATGGTAACCACAGCTACATAGAACATGATATAGTGAGCAGAGAGGCTTTGGAACGCTCCTCTGAGCTCTGTCTGCACTGTGAAGTCCTCATTTCCTTTCTCATCACACGACGTGCTTAGAGCTGTGAGCCTGTGTCTATATAGCAGGCTGACTGTTTGTCTGGCAGCCATTTTTGTTTCTAACGAAGAGCTCTTGAAAATGAATAATTTTTTGAGAACCGTGAAGATAAACCAGATTCAAGCTTAAAAGATACTTAATTCTCTAGTTAAAGAAAATGAGCAGGATGTTACATTGGAAACAAAGCTCAGAGGGGTGATCAAAAGCCTCTCTGCTCACTACATCAGGTCATATGTTCTGGTTGCCATGGTAATGCAGAATCTTTAATCATTTTAGCAGCCTGAAGTAAAAATGGTAAATTCCATTATTCTTTTAGCCTACCACATGGAACCGGTTTGAAAAAAAAAAAAGAAACAAAAAAAACATTAAACTGGTTCAGCCTACAAAATGGCTAACTTCACAATGTTCATGAGAATGCAGGCTTATTTGTTCATGAAGAACTAGTGCCTCATTGTGGCCTCTACTTCCCACTAAAGGTGACAGGACCACTTTAAGCCATACCTGCCTACTTTTCTGAACTTCTCTCTGGGAGATGAAGAGGGGATATCTGTGAAGTCTGGCTGGGCGTAGTTAAGTGATTTGCGTCCTCATGCTTCACCTAGTCCAGTGTGACAACGCAAATTGCACTAACGCACCATGGTGGACACAGTGTGACTACGCAAATTGTATTTACAGTCATGGCTAAAAGTTTTGAGAATGACACAAATATTGGTTTTCACAAATCTTGCTGCCTCAGTGTTTTTAGACCTTTTTGTCAGGTGTTTTGTATGCTATGGTATACTGAAGTAAAATTACAAGCATTTCGTAAGTGTCAAAGGCTTTTATTGACAATTACATTACATTTATGCAAAGAGTTAATATTTGCAGTGTTGACCCTTCTGTTTGAAGACTTCTGCAATTTGCCCTGGCATGCTGTCAATCAACTTCTGGGCCATATTGACTGATGGCCGACTGATGTGCTAGCTCCTTTCTCTTTAAAACTGTTTATATAGTAGTCCTCATAGGATGAAGAATGCATAAAACATATGTTTTGACCCCATTAAACACTATTAATAAGCTGAAATTTTGAGGTGCCATGCATATTAATAGTAGATGACTCCCAGCTCTCCCTGAGAAATAATACCTTATTTATGCATCATCCTTACTCATTTTCTTTCTCAGTGGGATTTGCATAATGAACAATGTGTTTTTTTTTTTTTTGTTTTTTTTTTTACCATCTTGCGGGGACTATAGCCTCTGAGGTTACAAGTAGGACACCTTTGCCTGCCTTAGGGCTTAGGGAGTTAAGGTGATAAATAAGTCGTTATCTGCATACGCAGCAAATATTTTATGTAAGATTGTATTTTGAGCTACTAAAACAATGTATGGATATTTGTGAGGTAATGTGTTGTGATAATTAGATTAGCATTTTCAGTGTTTACTTTGTGTGACTAATATATTAAATAAATGGAGTACAATACAGTTTGCGCTGCCAGACCACAAAGCCTTGATTCTCCTCTCCTGGCTTAGCTATGACTTATGAAAGTGAAGGAACGGCCAATTTTAAGAGGAAATGTAAAAGCCACCAGGGTCTTGTCCACCTGGCCAATATAAATGGGAATGTTTTAATTCTTGTTTTTAAATTGCAAGAAATTTCCACTCAAATTTGTTCTGTATGTTGTGTATAATATATCTCAACCTTGGAATTAAGTTGAAAAAATTTAATTATACAGATTGCAATGAGGGTTCGTTCTGTTTAGTGTGGCTTGGTGGGCTCCTTTAATAACAGAACCAATTGACACAGGCATAATGCACACCCCTTGTCCTATGCATATGACCTGGAGCTGTGTGGGATCTTCTACAAACTTGGTAAATTGGGAATTAGTTGAACGCTGTTCTAGGACCATGGCTTGAAGTGAAAGCATCGTTTTTCGTTTCGTTAATATAATTGATAGAATATTGTAATCAAAACTTTCTTTTTTGCCTGATAAGTATATGTAGTGCGAGTATTTGTAAGGCCCTGTCGTACTTGTGTGGATTTATTGCTTGTACCTTGATACATAATTGGATTTGTTTGTTTTTTACTTCTTATTGAAATTAGTCTTGTACAAGTATTGATGTGAATAGAAAATCCTCTGGTTTAGTGCTGCTTAGAGTAATAATAAATGGGCAGTGGTAAATCCTTTACCAGGATGCTTAGCGTTTATTTACTGTAACAAGGAGACTCCAAGAAATGGCTATGGCTATGGATATGAGCCAGGATGAAGGTGTTGGGGTATAATGAACAACACTGGCACCCCAGTGCCCCTAGTATAATGAGTCAAGGTTCCCATTATATAAAGGTAAAAATATGTAATTATAAACACACTATTTTAAAATAAACTTTAACTGAATAAGACACGTAGTTCATCAATTTATTAAATTATAAAATAAAACCATTTTTGAACAAACATGTATTGAAATAAAAAAATATTTTCATATGTCGTATTGTTGTGTTGCCTGTACACTGTGCAGTCTCCCTATGATTTAATCTTTGCAGAGCTTTGATGCCTGTACCAATAGTGTGTGTGTGTGTGTGTTGGCTGCTATTTGACCGCTTGTTTTAAAGTCCCTAATAATTTCACCACTATCATTGCTCTACCACAGAAGTGTCCATGTTCAGTCCTCAAGGGCTACCAACAGGCCATGTTTTGTGCATGGTTAAAAAAAATCCTGAATACATGAAATGTTGGTAGCCCTTGAGGACTGAGTTTGGACACCTCTGCTCTACAGAGAATCTGTGCACAAAGGAGTGCCTGGAGAGTGCAGTCGGTAACCAATTTGAAAACAGGATGTGCTATGGAGACACGTATGTGTTATATACGCTCACCTTGACTAGATGGTGAAGCCTGTCTGAATAACCTTAATGCAGGGAAGAACAATCCTCCGTGGTCAGTCACAGAACGTCTTCTGCAGTAACCTCAGGGTTGTGAAGGAATCCACGTAATCGAGTTTACGGATATCGATTTATCAACAGATTATCCAATGCCTTTTTTGAACTTCTTGATTAGTTTGTATTACAGAGATATTACCCCTTCAGGACAACTGTGCTGAATGCTCTTCCATGCTATGGTAATTCAGACCTACATCTGTCTTTACTCATTGACTATGTGAATGTTTTTAGAACACATACCACTGAAAAGAATTGGAGATTGTGTAGAATGCATACCGCTCAGTAGAATTGGAGATTGTGTAGAATGCATTCCGCTCAGTAGAATTGGAGATTGTGTAGAATGCATTCCGCTCAGTAGAATTGGAGATTGTGTAGAATGCATTCCGCTCAACAGCGTTGGAGCTTGGCTACTCTGACTTCTGTAAATAGAGGCTGCCTACTAAAGCTTTCCTACTAGGAGTGATTCATTAAACTATATTAGACAGGTACCCTTGCTAATAACATTGCATGTGAGTGCATGTCATTTACCATTGACACAATACTGTACCTATGGCATTACCTGTTGCTCTATGCTAGGCTCTGCATTCTGCGCCAGAAACAGATCAAGTGATCATGTGACTCTATGCAACCATTTTGAGCATCTTAATTGGAGACAAAACCGTGTTGGCTTGTATACTAATCAAGGTGCAGGTTCCCCCTCTCCAAGGTTTTGAGGGTATCTGAAGTACTAATCAAGTCACCTGTACAGTCATTTTGATTTAACCAAAATGGATATCCTTAAAACCTGGGGGTAAATGTATCATACTCCGGTTTCTTCATCTCCCGGGAGTTCGGCGAGATGACAGCTAAAATTTAAAACTGCGCTGCCTTGTAAAGGGAAACTTGCCTTTACAAGGCAGCGCCCCTTTGGATTTTAGCTGTCATCTCGCTGATCTCCCGCGAGTTGAAGAAACCGGAGTATGATACATTTACCCCCTGGACTGCAGTTAAGAACCACTGGTGCAAAGCTTACTGCATCTTTACAACATGTTGGTGGGAATCCCTAAATAAGTACAGAATACCCTAAGACTTGTTTAATTAAAGTCTATCTGATTGGAGTGTTATTGTGTGACCATGACTGTCTAAAATGTCATCTGATTATTTGTTACGGGTTAAATCACATATTCCCTCTTTGCATGACCAGTTTTGTTTTTTTTTTAAAGTTTTTCTGATTTTTTATTTATCATTCATTTCCAATACACACCCACGTTCACTAATGATAAATGAGGTCAGGTTAAAATCTAATCAACTAGAGCATCTGATCCCACGCATTGTCTTTACATCATTCTACATGACTAGCCCTTTAATTTCTGTGTCTATGTATTTCATGGAAAGATTATTGCAGTAGAATTTCACTTAATACAAAACACATGCCCCAAAGTGTCATTCATATGGAGAATAAGAATTACAGATACAAATTCTTAATCTACAGCTTGTTTGTTTTATTCATCCACTGTATAATCTTAAATTATGTGTAACACTGTGATGCCAATATTGCATGTCTTTACCAAGCTCTGATTAACACTGATAAGCCTGTCTGTCTCAGTACTATCCTGACAGCCAAAAGGAGGGGCGACCAGTCCACTCCTTAAAGATAGCGTGGGGTTTTTATTATCTTCCCCTGCTGTGCTATTTTTTTTTTTTTTTTCAGTGTCCTTTCTGAAACGTATGTTTGAATTTGGCCAAAGCTCTAATTCTCAACATCTCCCAGGCTCTGACTCAATCCGCATCTGAGTGCCTAATTTCTGTTAGTAATCTGATTACTGGCTTTGGGTTCCTCCAGCTTCCCAGCCCATTACTATGCACTCTCTGTACTCTTCAGCCTGACAGCTTCAGTGCAGTATTGGGACATTGCTCTCTTTTTAAGCTTGCCGGAACGGGCCTAAAGCTGGGGGTTCACTTTGTGTCTGCTCCGCTCCACCTTAAACATTGAGGTATTGGGCTGGAAACAATGTTTAGAAACCGATGGATTTCTAGCTATTTGGGAAATGTCATTTGTCCCGAGGACCCAGGTTAGTGTCCGGAGTAATTAGCTAAATGGACATAGCAATGTGTGTGGTTTATTGTCTGTTTGTTTTGTCATGGTAGACTAACATATAAGGGAATTTTTTTTGTATAGAATGTATTTTGTGCTATTTTAAACAGTGTGAGATTAATCTGCTAATGAGCTTAAATGGACTTTGCCTCATTAGTGTTAAATATGTCATAACGCTTAATCCAGATTTATTTGCTTTTTCTGCTATTCTCCTGTAGTTTTTACATCTGTTTGCTGGCTTTAATTTGTTTGCCCAGACAGCAGAAATGAATTTATCTCAAGTGCTTCCTGGTAGCACCCAGTCTGTACACAGTGGGCATTTACTGTCTCTAAAAGAGCATTAAAGTCTCTCAAGGGAGCTTTTGTCGCTAGCTGTGCACCTGTTTACAGCTCCCTCCTCTGTGGCATGTGAAGAGGTACTCCTTGTAAACACTGCTAATTGAATAAGAGGGCCCTTCCTTTGCTTATAGTAGATTTGATTATGCCTTTTTTATTTTTCATTTTTTTTTTTTTTAATTCATTTACTGCGAGTGCTCCTCTATGCTGCCTGCATTTGACTAAATTAGTAAAAACAGCAGAGCACTGCTATAAACTACTTGTTTATTTTCCTTTAATGAAGGAAAAGTCTGAAATCCGATTAGTGCAATCACATAAGGGAATTGTTTATCTCTAGTGAAATGCTTTCCAGAGAATTTTCTAACTGGAAAATTTGCAGATTGTTTTTGAAACCTGTTCCCCCTCCCTCTCCGCTCTCCCAAGTTTAATTTGGCTGACCTACAAAGAAAAACCTGAGGGCTTTTTTTCCCCCCTGCCAGTGGCTAAAGCTTACAATTCTGCCGCTTCAGTAAAAGTAATATGAATGAGTTGTGACTCTGGTGCTGCACGGCTTTAATGTTGGTGAGCTGGAGATCGAACGTCTGTGTGCAGGGCTGTGTGGCTATACTAATGTTAGTGGTCAGAGGTGGTTTGTGGGTGGAGCGGAATATTGCTTACTCAGTGTGTAGCTAATCTCTGCCTGTGACAGGTGTGTGTGAAATCAGGTCTGTGTATGTATTCCATGTATTCTAGCTGCAAAGTGTTTCCCAGACTTATAAAAGAAAATGCCATTATTTTTAAAAAGCGACCATATTAATGGAGGATGGGTGGGAAATATCATTTTGCACAGGGACATGAGGCATATGTGATGTGCAGATAAAATTTGTTAAACTTGAAAATGCAGCATCTTCTGGTAACGCTCTAGGACTGTCATGATGGGGTCTGAAAAAGCTGAGACTGCGTTGCTGTGATGTTGCTGGTGCTCTCCCTGTGTATGAATTGCGTGCAGGGCATTTCTACCTAGTTATCCATTGGAGAAGCACCTACCTCCTAACATGGCAACTAAATATATTGTGGACATAATTGGTTAAATATAAACTTTACTCACTCTTTAAAGCTTAATTAAAAATTGCTAAAAAAAAAAAGTGATTTCTGAACATTTTTAAAGCCCTAGGTTTCCGTGTTGGGAAGGTGGTGGATGTAGACTTTCTCTTACGCTGGGCCCTGTAGTCACTGCGCCCTCCCTGCAATGCTGGTAGATCTGCCAATGGGTTCAATGTGACTACATGTAAGGCATTTGGAGACTAAAAATATCCATGCAGCATACACCCTTGGTGTTGAATCAACAATGAAGAACGATGTAAATATAATTTCTAGATCAATATTCTGGACACTGATAAACAAACGTATTTCCAGTCTCTCATCTCTGCTCAGGCTTCTAACCTCAAATGCCTTTTTAACACATTTAAATCTTTTCAACTCTCCCACCCCAGGCCTGCCAACTACGATCAGTGCCCAAGATCTTGCTTGCCATCTCAAGTTGGGTCTCATCAATTTTGTCCTTGAAATAGGATCTTCTCCCTCGACAAACAGCAAGCTCTATTCCTTGCCAGCACACCCTCTTAATTCATCCCACAAATGAAGATGAAGTATCTACTCTTATCTTCCTATACTACTACCTGCCCTTGTGATCCTGTAACCTCACAAATCAGTAGATCCCTGTCTCCTGTGCTCATCCCAACCTTAACTAAAATTCTCTCTCCCTCTCTCCCTGTATCTTTCAGTCATTATTCAAAACGGAGTGATTACTCCTATTCTGAAAAAAACAAATTTCCGGCCCATCTCTCAGCTCCTATGCACCCCAAATTACCTACACTTGCCTTACATGCTTTATTTCCTCACACTACCTATTGGACCCACTTTAGTCAGGCTTTCTTTTCCAACATTCCTCCGAAACTGAACTGACAGTTTGTGAATGATTTATTTGATCACTGCTAAATCAAAAGGCTGTTACTCTTTTATAATTTTCCTGGATCTCTCTGCTGCATTTAACACTGTTGACCCACTGTCTCCTCATACAAACGCTACAATCCCTAGGTCTTCAAGCCAGTGTCCTATCCTGGTTCTCATCCCACCTAATACTTTTCAGTGTTAATTTCTCTGGATCCATCTCATCTCCACTTCCTTTTATAGTTGAAGTGCCACAAGTCTCGGCCCTAGGTCATTTGATCTTCTCCATCTATACCAGTACTCTTGGAAAACTTACTAAATTTGATCAAAGGTTTGGAAGAGCCCATTGCTCCATGGTCCAGTTCTGGCGGTCACGTACCCATTGTAGGCGCTTTCAGTAGTGGACAGGGTTCAGCATGGGCACTCTGACCCCATATGCAGCAAACAGTTATGCACTGTGTGTTCTGACACCTTTCTGTCACTGCCAGCATTAACTTTTTCAGCAATTTGTACTACGGTAGCTCTTCTGTGGGGTTAGAGATGGTCTGACCCAGTCATCTGGCCATCACAATTTGGCACTTGTCAAAGTCGCTCAGATCCTCACGCTTGCCCATTTTTCCTGCTTCCAACACATCATCTTCACTTGCTGTCTAATATATCCCACCTCTTGACAGGTACCTTTTGTAACAAGATAATCAATGTTGTTCACTTCACTTGTTTGTCAGTGGTTTTAATGTGGTGAATAAACAGGATGTGTGTGTATATATAAGTTGCCCCGATGAAATGCTACGTCTTACACTGAAAAGTTGAGCATGAAATCGGCATGATTTCATTGACTGACCACTGCATATGTTTGTATGAATGTATATACAATATATATTTAGATTTGCTTGTGATAGAGACTGCAAATGGACAGTCTAGCATAGCAAACATTCCAACTAGTTCTCCTCTGAGTTGTGGGTAACCAATGAGAGAAGATCATTGTCTAAACATCACGCAGAAACATAACCTGTGATGCTCTTATGGAACCTTGGAGATACTTGAGTTGGTCCTTTTAGAGTCTACCAGTCATTAGCTGCTATCTTGCTTGGGTTTATTCACAAAGTGTCTGTACAGGACTGTAAGGCTGACCTTATCAACAGTTAAATCAGATGTACAAAAATACATCTCCCAGGGCTGCATTAATCTAGTTTTAGTTTTTCAGACTGTCCTGCTGCATTGTTTTTAACATCTGTGTCTGTTTAATAAATTGATTTGTCTAGCCTTGGGGTGGTGCCAGTTGTACATATTGGAACATATTGCTTTTCCAGTAAGAGAATGTGTCGTTAAGCAGCAGTCCGTTGCTCTTCGGCAATAGTACCCTGTGTTTTGGTCATGTGTGGTCTCTGTGATCTGTTGGCGATCTGCATGAGCATTTGTGACTGCTGGTCTCCTATGTCGCAGGTTCAAACTAGCGCTGCTTATCTGTCAGGATGCAGGATTTTTGAGACTCAAACGAAATGCATCAAGCTGATTTCACCCCCCCCCCCCCCCCCCCTGCCCACCACCACCACCACCACCACACACACACACACACACACACACACACACACACACACACACACACACACACACACTTTTGTTAAAATAAATAAAAACATTGCAGTGTCTTGTGATCACATGTGGCACTAATGCCAGTGTGGCTGAAGCTTCATCAGTGAGCAACAGCCCACCAGTGCATGTAGTTTGCTGCTTGTAGCCATAGTAAAAAAAAATCTAATATATAGATGACTGCATGACCGGTACATTGTAAAGAAAAAGGGGTGTGTGTGGTTCTGTCACCTACAACATGCGATTGAGTCTGTGCACGTAAAAAATACCATTGCATTCTGTGCAATTGTTGGGGTGCTTATACCTCTTAACACATATAGTATCTGGGTATTAGCTGCCTACAGGGGAAAGACACCGTAAGAGGTCAAAAAGATTGACGGGTACAGTTTAAACAAATATTATTGTGACTATTCCAAACTGAAAGTGTTCCTGGCTAGAAATTCTAGGCGATTCTGTAAAAAAACCAAAAAAACCTTAACTGTCCAAGCTTTACAGACACTTGTAACAGCTTGATCACCTAAATTGCACTGGTTGACGATGTTCTGCATAATAAGAGTTGTGGATAGTGGGAAAGACATTATCTGGTGTAAAGCATACCTTCCAGTTTGTGTGGTATAGGGAATTCACTAATGTCGTTTTTTCCTCCTTTTATCTGGAACCTTAAATTGAATCTCGGCCCTGTTGATCCTGTAGCTCGCTCCAGATATATTTGTAACAAAACTGTTTTGTTTGATGTACTATACAAGTCTCTTTACACCAATGGAATATCGTAAATAACAAGTGTCTTGTGCTCTATTTATATGTCACAACATGATGAAGGTCTACTTGACTGTTAAATAGTTGTCATTAGATGATAAGTGGTCTCTTGGAGCTGACAGTAAAATGTTAACATTGGCTCAAGGGACAATGTAGGCTATGAAATGATGAAATTTTTCTATGCTGAGCCAAGCTCATACAGAGTTCTCATTTTCCTCCATGAATATGGAGTTTCAATTTTGTAGCGTTTGAAGTTTTATTGTGTTTCGCAAATATAAATTAAAACATTTGATCATTTGACCAAACTCCCCTTGTTCTACACTTAAACGCAGTCTGAACCTCAAAATGTTAGCATTTAGAGTATGACGAAAAATGTTTTTTTTTTTTTTGTTTTTTTTTTTAATTGACTGCAGCGGAAAGACAATTTTCTTCCTTGTCCATCACGCTGCTATAGTAACCTCCACAAGTTTTAGACCGTGTATAGACAGAGAAGTATATACCGTGACCTCTCCGGCAGTGCTCCTGTGCATGTATTGACCAATCTGGTCCCCTGAACAGAACATTCCTGTTTCCTAGGATATTTGATTGTCAATTATGAACTGCCATTAACATTAACTACCCAACTAATGATGTCAGCTGGTGTGTCACTGTGATTAACATTGGTATAATGCATGTAAACGGGGCTGTAAAGCATTTGTGTTTTTTTTTGGTTTTTTTTTCTGTGCATTGTATTTTGTTGGCGTAGTTGTAGTTTTGTGTATTTGTTAGGGTTTTTTAATGCTAGTTTCGTGTGTTAAGTGCATTGGAAAGCCTACAAAACACATATCACACATGAATGGTTGATTTTAACATTTTTACTGTTACAAAAAATAAAAAACCCACAAAAAACAAAGTCCCGAACAATTGCAAGTAAAATGCCGCTGCTGCTGACTGTGGCAAAATGCCTGATTCTATTACATCCTTATCGGGCATCTGGGTCATTTTAGGGTGCTGTGCAGTAGGAAAGCTTTGAGAGTTTTTTCAACAAATCATCTTCACAACATAAGGGTCATTTATTCTACACTATAGATTCCCTTCAGTATAAAACTATACTGTGCACAAATGTCATTGTTGCTATTTTTACACTTTACAATTTGGGTAGTTCTATGAGAGATATATTGTGCTAAATATGGATGACTATTACATTAAGAAAAGGTCAGTGAAGCATCTGTGAAATGTAGGCATGTGGCTTCTGTACAGAATGTTAGCCCACTTCTCATTTACTGAATTAAAGAATTTTTCAAATGAACCGTGTTATCCACAGGAATGAAGGCTGAGCAAGTGAGTAGTAAACATACTGTACTAAGCAGGATATGTGCTCTAATTGCAGAACTGCAGCTCTTAACACTTGAGCAAGGAATCAGATAGACCTTTCCACAAACATGCTCCCAAACACACGTTCTTGGTAAATAACCTTAGTAGTTGTAATGCTTGCACAAGTACATGTTTAATCATGGGGTTCAGTTTTATTTTTGTGTCTCATAAGTAACTTCTATATGAAACCGTTTGCTGCATTGCCAATGTCTATTAGCATTGGACTGCATGCCAGTATACGTAAGAAGACCCTCCCTTACTACATATACCAAAATTCCAACCCCCCAAAGGTAGAAAGTTAATGGGGGGGCTTCTCCATGTTCCCTGGAGCCGGAGCGTGCCGCTTGTAATGATGATGGAAGACTGTCTGCCCAATTTTCTTTTAAAAGTGATCCTGTCTTACTGAATATTTAAGCGTAAATCGCCCCATCCTCTCAAGTGGCAGAATACCTCTAGTACAATGTTGTGAATGACAGCCACTCTTCATAGTGACCCCAGGATCCTTCATTGCGAATTCTGCAGATGAATTTTAAACTTCTCTGCTACTGGACACCTCTTGTGGTTAGAGAGCTGATTGGTCAGCTTCAGCAGCCATTCAGATACTTGCTCTAGCCTGACCAATGATGCATTACATATTTATTTCAAAATCACTTATGTCAACATATGGGAATTATCTTTGTATTTATCTTTTGTATTTCTGAATATCACAATATGCCTATTCTTTATTGATCACTTTCGTTGCCCTTAAATTGGCATTTGCCCAGCAATTATGTGCCTGTCTGTATGGCTACTCTTTAGTGGACGGTAATCAATGCACAATGAGGTTATTTTATGATTAAGCGCAGTGTAGATGTTGAAAACCTTATTTATTTTTTTTAACATTTTTTTTAATTCAGTGTGTTGTGATAGTTTTGTATCACACGACTCTGCCTTCTATAGAGAAGACCCCCCCAGCCCCGGCATGCTGTGGCTGCTCTGTCATCTTCTGCTTTCAACTACTATTGTGATGACATTAATAGTCAGTAACCTGGAAAGTTAAATTTTTTTTAGAAGTATAATTCAACACCTCTCCACATCAAACTTATACATTAATCGGTGTTCGGAGTGGAAATTTAGAAGTGATGGTAACGGAAAAAATGTCAATGAATAGAATTTGATAGTTTTACAATGAATACGGTTAGGGTTACCATGGTATATATACTAGTCCACTTCAACCACTTTTACTAATCCAAATAGAGCTAATGACTACCGTGGGGCTGGGCTCTTTTTTTACAACTCAGCTGTATGTGCTTTTAGTGCAGAAGGAGCTGTACTACAATAAAATGTAAATAACAAATGCTTTCTATTACTGTGCATATGTGACATTTTTAGGAACAGTCCCAGGTTGTAGAGATTTGTTCCTGGAAATAATAAAATTTCTTTTTTCTACTTCTTCTTTTTTTTTTCTTTTCTAATATTTCTCAGCTTTGATTTGACATTTAATAATGAGGAGTATTTCAATTCATGTTCTAATCAAATTGATGACATGATTGTAGCACTCCAATGTCTGCCTTGACAGAGTGGCTCTCGGATTCCAGGTGGGTCTCCCGGACTCCTGGGAGTGTGTGGCAGTCTACCGCATCTGCCCTCTTCCTAGTGAAGTGGGCAGAATGAGGCCCAAAGCATTTGGCTCTCATTTGGTCCAAAATGCCACGATTTTCGGAGCCTCCTTTTCCCCCCGCCCTCCTCCCGGCAGCTCCCGGGCACCAACTAGAAGAAGTTTGCAAGTATGTGTAACATGCTTAGATGCTCCGGTCCCAGAAATGTCTGTCTTCATCAGTTTGTCTTATAGCTCCCACATGTGATAACAGTATATATGCAAGATATTGTCATTCTCTGGGTATAATATTTATATACATCTTTTTAAATGTTCTATATCGGTTTCCTCCAGGTGCTTCGGTTTCCTCCCACACTCCAAAAACATACTAGTGGGTTAATTGACTGCTAACAAATTGACCCGTGTCTGTGTGTCTGTGTGTCTGTGTGTCTGTGTGTCTGTGTGTCTGTGTGTCTGTGTGTCTGTGTGTCTGTGTGTCTGTGTGTCTGTGTGTCTGTGTGTCTGTTAGGGAATTTAGACTGTAAGTTCCAATGGGGCATGGACTGATGTGAGTGAGTTCTCTGTACAGCGCTGCGGAATTAGTGACGCTAGATAAGTAGCTGATGATGGTGATGAAATAATACTGCCCTACACATAGGGACTGGTACAGGGGCTTTTGTAGTGCTGGCAATAACCTGAAAATGAAATTGTTTTGTATGACGCTAAAGTACACTTTTCAATTTTACATTGACTGATAACTTCATGGCTGAATCCACATCCTCCTCTTTAGGACACTGTCTGTAGTCGATCCGATAGGGACTTGTGGTTATGAAACGACTGGCACTGCCCCTCTCAGTCTGCAGCATTTACCTGCACTGACTGCTGCCTGTTGGACTTCACTGAAAGCAGACCGGGTGCTGACATATTTGGTGTAAACCCGTCTGTTATTTCAGCTGTATTTTTTATGTGTCTTTAATTGCTCTTTCCATATTTCTGCCCGTATGTGAGTTTGCGCACACCTATAAATCCCCCACACCATGTCTCTCCTGATATTTTAATAGTATTTTGACTGTCCTTCCTAGCAGGGTAATTTCATGAAAATCTGAATTGTATATCTTATTCCGTGTGTCTTTTTCCACCCCATTAAGGTTTTAACAGAGAAAGATCAGTCCGACACAGAACTTCCCAACTTCGACAAAGAAAGACACCAAGGTACAGTACAAATTCTTACACAATTGTTACTTAAAGTGTATTTATTATGAAACCTTGTAGTAGATTCCATGCTGCAGTAGTTCTCACAGGAGGCCAGGACTTGCATTTGTATACATCTGTATACAGTATATCTTCATATATTGGCAGATTAGAGCATCTCGCTAATTAGTCTTGGCAGCTAGCTATTTCCGCCCCTGCACTCTTTTTATTATTATTCTCAGCACGAATACTGGATATGTACCTTGCTCTCCATGCATACAATACCACTCACTGACAGATATGACAACTCGGTCTAAGGCCGAGACCCAATAACCAAAACAGGCCACGTTTGGGCGAATACTACCATTTACCGCAATGTATCGACATCCAGTTTGGTCACATGTGATTTCAGCATGACGGGGGCCTCTTATTTGCACAGACAGATAGCGGTCATCCTCTGCACACACTTAGACATGTTTATAATCAAAGTGATTTCTATCCTATTAGCGGACATCACTGTCATTTTCAAGCCATGTGGTGATGACGTGCCACTTGTCCAATATACGCTACAATATCGCGGAGCATGTGGCCAGCATAAAGTACTTTGGTATAGAACACCTACCCATTTCTTATACTGATAAATGTCCTTTATAGAACTTTCAGTTTTAAAACCAGCGTGTTTTCGGCTTAGTTTCATTTTTAAATCAATCGCTTTAAAAATGAAATTAAGCCTAAACCCAAAAAATGTCCATTTTCAACCTAAATGTATCACGGAAGACCCAAGTGATGAAAGATGTTCAGTGGCAAAAATCTAAACTCTGTTATGGAACATAGTCAGATTCCTATTATAATAAGATAAACTATTTTCTCCTATTAAAACAGGCAGTATGTGAACACTACAGCCAGCAGTGTGTGTTAGACCACTGACCACCAGTCTGACCCATCCTGGCAGGTGTGAGCAATAACCTCCAATATTTTTAAGTATTACTGCTGCCCCCAACCGGCTGCTACTTAATGCCACCCGGCTGGCAAAATGTTCTGAGAACACTGGAGCCCCGTAAGAAAATTGGAACACTTACACATATCCACCATGATGTCTGAGACATCGCCATGCAGTTTCCAGTAGGGTAGATTACTAATTATATTCGGAGTATACTGGTTATAATTATATTTTCAGTCTTATCCTCCCTGTCTTTTAAAAAATCCCATAATTGCCTGGATAAGTTTATGAAGATATATTAAGTTTCTACCTGTGCGGCTGGTCTGCTATGGTTTTATAGTTACACGCTCATCAATCACAATATATTTTGAAGTCTCTTAGACTGTATGTAGTGACTGAGCGATTTCAGGCTTTATCAGCTGTTTGCAACAAATGTGTTTGTCTGCTGTAAATATATATAGATCAGATGAGGCAGTGGTAACTATACAGGGCATAGTTTTGCAATTGCTTTTTGGATTTAATAGTTCTACAGTTAACAATCTGCTTTGAATGTGATCTGTGCTATGTTTTAACATTTTTTGCCAATTTTTTTTGTTTTGGTTAATGAAGTATTTAACAGTATTGTAGATAAACCATTTTTGAATTCCTGATGTTTGCATAGCCCTGATCAATGCTTTACTGTAATTCTGTCTAGCAGCCTTGAAGGCAAACTGTGAATTCTAATTGGTTTTATCAATGCCATTTGGAAGCACTAATAGAGATATGAAGTTATTTTAGTCTACAATGATTAAGGCTTTGGGAACTATCTATGTCCTAACTTGGTTACCAGCTATGAGCAATTATTTCTCAGATGTCAGGGCCAGCAGAGCATAGTAACGGTTGCTAGGGCCAAACCAATAGAGGAAGTTGGTTTTAGAATGCTGGGTATATTTTTTTTTTTTCTTTTATGTGTACCTTCTCTTTTAAGCACTCAAGTTGTTTAATCTTGTAAAGAGTTCCTTGACATTCTGAAATTTTTGCTTTGCTATGTTTTTTTTGCAGTCTCTACTCTTCATTTGATGAGTAAGCACAATATAGCCCATTCAAAATGTGTGTGTGGTCACAAATTCACAAGAGCATTGAGAGTACAAGCCAAAGCCATTTCCTTTCTGAGCAAAAGGGCGTTTGGTCGGGTTTCATCCTCTTCCAATGCACATTCCTACACCCCACATCAGCCTAGAATCCCTTATCTGTGCAAGTTTCCAAACTCGCTGTGTGCCAGGCAGCTTGGAGGTTTCCCTTCACTGCGAGGGGATCCTGGAAATTTTACTCTAAAATTCCTTAAAGCCTGAGGTCATGTCCCTCCTTATCGGCAGAGAATTGCATTACAGTATTCTTGCCGTGTCTTTGAAAAAGCTAGCACAATAATTATTTGTCAGGCTGTGCTTGTGTTTATTTTATCTATTATAGCCAATTATAGTTTGTCATAGATATTTCTTTAAAATGGTGCTGTCCAGTCCAGCTGCTGTTCCCTGGGTTATTTTTGAAAAATAATTATATACATTTAAAAGAAATCAAATATAAAGAAATGTGACCTTCAAATATATTTTGAGAACGTCCTGCCCCTACCACTAACATGAGGCAGCCCTGATATAATATACTTACAGTATGGTTAGATTGTTTTCATTTAACAGTTCTACATGACATTGTGCCTCTCCCTTAATTTGTCGAAGATTAAGGAAGTCGTATCTATGCATAATCATCATCATCACCATTTATATAGCGCCACTGATTCCGCAGCGCTGTACAGAGAACTCACTCACATCAGTCCCTGCCCCATTGGGGCTTACAGTCTAAATTCCCCAACATACACACAGACAGAGACAGACAGACAAGGGTCAATTTGATAGCAGCCAATTAACCTACCAGTATGTTTTTGGAGTGTGGGAGGAAACCAGAGTACCCGGAGGAAACCCACGCAAACACGGGGAGAACATATAAACTCTTCACAGATAAGGCCATGGTCGTGGCTAATTGTATGTGGATACCTGAACATCACATTCATGTGTGCTTTGTTGTTCATATGGAGTTTGTCCCCCCTTTTGATGCTGTAACAGCCTCCTCTCTCTCTGTGGGAAGGCTTTCCACTAGATTTTAGAACATAGTTGCACAGATTTAAATCCTTTAAGCCACAAGAACATTAGAGATGTCGTGCACCGATGTAGGGCAATAATTCCTGGCTCGCAGATCGTCATTCCAATTCATTCCAGTGGTGTTCGATGGGGTTTAGATCACTGCTCTGTGCGCGCCATCAAAATTCTTCTACATCAAACTCTGGAAACCATTGTCATGCTTAAACAAGAAAAGGCTTCTCCAAACTGTTACCGCAAAGTTAGAATTACACAATTCTCTAGAATGTCGTTATATCCTCTAGCATTAAGCACTGGAACTTAGAGGACAAGACCAAAACATGAAAAACAGCCACAGACCATTAATCCTCCTCCGCTAAACTTTACAGTTGGCAATACACATTTGGGTAGGAAGTGTTCTCATGGCATCATCCAAACCCAGATATGTCCGCCAGACTGCCAGATGTAGAAGTGTGACTAGTCTCTTAGTGAGTGTGGCTTAAATGTCCAACTACACCAATAGAGGGGATGTCCATTTACCTTTGTCCATAGATAATGTAGCTCTAATCACGCCATCATTTATTTATCTCCAATTACAGTAAAAGGGAGGTATTCCTAAAACATAACTTCTAATACATTCTGATTTATTTACTTAGAACAAAAATATACAAAATTATACAATTTGGTTTCGTTATTACCTGCCTCCCATTGCTCAACTATATCGGATAACACCTTTTGTGTAGCCAACAGTCATCTAAATAGTTGGCTGTTTACTATTCAATTCAGTAGCAATGTTGCCACCTACAGGCTGTAATTAAATATAACTGGTAATTATAAGAATGAGGCTACAGTATAATTAGGTTATTAGATAAGCTGGACAGCTTGTGCATTTGTAAAACTGTGAAGTCATTTTATGTGAATGCCAAATATTTACAAACCTAAAAAATTGGATCTAAAGCTTTGTATTGTCGACTTATCATTATTCCCCCTCCCCCTCCTTTCTTCCAAAAATCAGTTTTCAGAACAACTTTGGCTGTGGAGTCCTGGGAGATTTGGATAAGGGCTCAAAGGACATTGATGCACATATACTTGCTGTACTTCCCAAAGGTATGGAAGAAACTTGTAATCTTTATAGACTGGTTCTGCTAAAAACGGATGAGCCCTTGGTTATGACGTACTGTAGATGTATGTGTACATGTATGCTAGGAATTTACTGGTCACAAATAGAGTTTAAATGTAAGTGTCTTACAGCTCCTGCCATAATATTGTCGTCTATGTTGGTTATTATGAAATGGTTGCAGTTGCGCTAGCAGGTTAATATTTCAGTGACAACAGACGTCATGGAAAGTCTGAGATATGGAAACCTGGAAGTCTCTCTTATACCCTGTGAATAGTTTTCTGGTTACTGTAAAGGAGGGCTGAGCTGCTCCACAAGACTTCACAGTTTGGGGTTAAAAAGTGGGATGATATAAATATTTAATTAGCTTTCTTAGTTGAAATCCTCCCTTTTCCTTTTAACCTCACCTATGCTGGTATATATTGTCTCAACATATCTCTGCAGTAGGTTAAAGTTGCATATTTTCTATTGTATGATGTTAGAAGTACTGTCCTATTTTCAATTTGGTTTTCCTATAATATTTCTGTGAATGAATTTATAGATATATTTATACTACAACATTGCTTACTCTTACTTCTCTGTCTGAATGTATTACCCAGTATTGTCTTATCAATGTTTGTTCCCAATTGCAAAGCCCTACGGAATTTGCTGGCGCTATATAAATAAATGATGTTGATGATGCTTACCATTCCTTTGGTAGTAGCATCAGACACAGAAAGCCGTTCCCTCTACATTTTGAAAATTTTACTCTTGATTTAGGTACAGGAATCTAATGAATCGATAGGATGTCTCTAATCAAATCCTGGTTTCATTATGGTCTTGACATTTATGACAGTAATTGTTTCCAAAAACTAAAATAACATCATTTAATCATTAAGACCATTCCTACTTAAGTTTATTATGTAAATTTTAAACAGGAGACTTTTGTTATCTTTTTGGTGTATTTGTTGTTTAGGGCATCCCTATTTTAAACGCTTCATTTCGATACGCAGGGATTACGTTTCCTATGCCAATTCATGTTTGTTCAGGGAACGTTCATATGATTTGTGTCCTGTATGTAGTAATGTTTTTCTATCTCTTTTAGTTTCAGAATTAAGGAAACTCTTTGAGCCCAGCAGGAAAGTAATCTCTGAGATGAAAAGGTAGGTGCTGTGTGCTTGATAAACGCATTCCTGTGTGTGTCTGACCAGAGTGGTTTCCGTCTTCATGAGCATCTCCCGTTTTAGAAAGGAAAGAATTGCGCGGCGATTGGAAGGTATTGAAAATGAAGCTCCCCCAATGTTACAGAACCGATTGCTTGAGGAAGACACCCTGAGATATATGCGAGCTACAGATGCGTATAATCCCCACATAGGTAAGAAAAAGTTGTAATTTTCTGGCTTTAAATGTAAGTTATAGTCTGTGGCCTAAGAGGCGTTATTTTCACCCTTATTGTCACACTCCATTACCTAATATCCGATTTAACCTAGTGGTGGTTACACAAAATGTGTTTAAAGTGGTTTTGATTTTGTGTTTTTTTTTTTTTGTTTTTTTTTATATACATTTCAGCATATATAATTTACACTAAGTGAAGGGTATTTGGAACAGAATTATGATTTGAAGGATGAAATTATTGCAGTGGTTACATTTGTTTATTCCATCACTTAACTCCTACAGTATGCGGTAATCTTGTGTATAAACTAGAAATATGCATTGTTGCACATGACGTATGTTGACATCGTGAACATCTGCCTGATTCCGCTATCCGCATCAGAGCGGAACTCTCACACATGTATATTCATCCCTTTATTCACACCTTAACCTCACATTTATTGTATAGCAAGACCAGGTGCCAGACTTCTAAGGCTGGGCAGCCACATTAGCAGCAGCGGTTAAAGTATTAGAGGAAGTTGAACAGATCTTCTTTGTTGAAAGATCAAAGTAAAACAAATCATCACTAGCTTTGTAACAGGACAATTTATTCACCCAACAATGCTGCAGCAGACTGTATCTTGTACCCCTATTTATATGATGATGGGCTGTAGTTGGTTAAGGCGTCGTTAGCTACATTTTCTTTGCCCATCTACGTTTGGTTGTATACGATTTGTAATGCACTTTAACTCTTTTTGATCTAGGACATGAAAATCACGACGAAACCTCAGATTCTTCAATAGAAACGCATTCTAGATTAAGGCATTATCCACAGCCAGCAGATAATCAATCGGAGACCGCTAGTATTTCAGGAAGTATGGAACAGGAATCCAAAGCAGACAGGATAGCTCGGTACAAGGCAGAACGTAGACGCCAGTTGGCCGAGAAATATGGTCTCCCCATGGACTCTGAAGCAGACTCAGAATATCAGTCCAGGTATACACGAGTAAGGAATGACAGCGAAACTTCAGAGAAGAAGTCTGGAGTTTTTGAAGACGAAACGAAGGACAACAGTTCTGATTATTTGTATCGACCAGAGAGCAGGGAGCTGAGACGGGGTCGCCCCACTGACACTAAACGTGACATTAACGAAAACTTGTCTGCCCGTGATGCTCTTCAAAACCTGGATAATAATAACCAATTTTGTGGGGTCACGCAGATAGATGGCACCGCTTTCTCTTCTGCGTCAGGACAAGGAAACCTTTTTGGAGAAGCACCGCGGTCACCAAAGTTTCCGCGTCGTGCATCCCAGACTTCTCCAAAGCGCTCTTCATCCCCAACGTACTTTACAACTGAACAGCAGCAGCAGATCGACTCAAGGCAAGGGTAAGCAAGAATCTAGAGTTTAATGTCCAAATTCATTCATATAAGAGCTTTTCCATATCTAGACTTCCTATAGTAGGTGCAATCTGAGTAAATATGAATTTATTTCCATCATATTTAAGTTACTTTGCTGCTGTTTAAATGCCTGCATAGGGTCCCTACAGTCCCACTAGAGGGGGCGGGGGGGGTTGTAAATGTACTTAGTGGGTGCACATGGCCTTTTCATGTTCTCTTCTCGTGTGCGCAGACATAGATTGGATTGGTACTTTCAAACTATTTATACTTTCAACTTGTCGCACTGCATGGTCCTCAGACTTATTCTAAATGACTGTCAAATTACTGGTCCTGAGAATCATGTACTTGTTTAACCATGACATTTTGATGATTTGAAACCGAAATACTGCAATGATGTGTAATTCTTTGATACTTTTTCCCATATCCACTTATAAGGCATGTTTTTCAGCTGTTTTAAGTCTCTGCTTCACAGCATACTTAAAGAAGCTTATTTAGTAACAGTGCAAAGATGACAAATTTTTTGTACCTTACAGTCACAGGGTCAGTCTGTTATCTGGTTGGTTGTTATAGGCTATAAATCAATAGATAAATCTCATCCCTCTGTAAGGTAAGGACACTTTGTAGATAATCCACAGCCTGTTCTTGCTCTCAACACCAGATTTCCATTCTTTTGAATGACTCCCTAAGTATCCAGTGTAATCATTAAATATTGTTTTTCATTTGACTTTAATCAGACACTAGATAAATGTGATCTGCTACCGCAGTGAGTTTGGAAATCAAAAGTTGCCTGATTCGCAGATAACACAAATAAGTGCATCTTTTATAATGCAGATTTAGTTATATAACAGGCAGTAAGCCCTGAACTATAGATCTGTCTAAACTGGTAGTCCTGTCTGTGGACAAATCTATAGTTCTGTAACTATGGTTTCTAAAGGGCGAATTCAAACAGGTGCTAGATGTCAGTGTTCCAATCCCTCTGTGCTGACTTATTCATGTAAATCGCATGAGGGCGATTAAGCTCTGAAGATGCTGCAGACATTGTGAACACCTCCGTGTGACAGTGTCCTCTATTCACTGCTGAGTGTCAGCATGATGTAAATGGAGTGCTTGTGCCTGACCCCACCCAAAAGGTATATTGTGCTGCCTAAGGCTAGGTACACACCGGAGGGTTTTCAATCAGCTGATATACGACCGTTTGGTCAGACATCGTGTTTGTCTGTGTACTTAAACAATGAACAGTCGTCCCAAATTACCGACTGTAGTTTTATTTGGTTGGTCGGTATATTTGATCATCTCGTTCCAATCATGCAGTGTGTGTGCACTCAGGATCACGATCTCCATAGAGTTTACAGAGTCCTGGTCTTTTCAGCCGATGCCGGCAATGAACATGTCCTGGTGACTAAATGTAGAGTGCGCTGTAGATGGAATAATTCGTAGGTTCGTTCTGAGACTAAATATTTTGTTTGAGTCACTAAATTCGTTATGACATGTGGATAGTTATAACAAGGCGGTTAATCCATGCGACGTGAATGAATGCATATTGTGCTGTCATTCTCTAAATGACCAGAGGACCAGATGAAGGTAAATAGTGTGTATGCATGAATCCCTAACCGGTCGGAATGTCAGATGTTGGTACAATTGTTGTAGGTAACAGATTGGTCGGAATATTCTCCAATGTGTACCTAGCCTAACTTTAATGTATGTTCTGATTATCGATGGACTTGTTCCATCCTTGGCTTCTACTTGCACATCATTTTATCCACCCATCACTTTGATGTTTACTTATATATCTGAGTTTGGAACATACAAATTAAGAATATTGTGTTCCCTGTTGTGCTATGGTCCTTAAGATGAAAGTCATTGAATGTCGTCTCCTGACCTGTGACTCAGTCCTGTGTGTTGTGGTTCTCTCCTTCATGTAATTAAAACACTGATTTGTGTCTCTGAGAACTGAATATGGGAAACGACGTTCTGTGTGCAGTCTATAAGCTGAAATCCATGCCAATGGTTTTATCTACTTGGACATCCGTGCAATAGTAAACTTTTTTTGTGGTTGGTCACCTCAGGAATGTACTGCTGGTCTGAGAATACAAGTGTAACTGAATGTATGGATGATGGAGTCTGCCCTTGGCTATGAAAAAATGAGTTTGTTTTCTCATGAAAATAAATAGTAATGACATATAGACATTGAATTTAATATTCAGCAAATATTAATGGGTAGCTTTTTGCCTATTACAAGATAACAAAGCTCCTTTACATAGCAAATAATTGATTCCTTGGTTTGCAGGGACCCGAAAATAAAATTCTGTAATTGAAATTGAGGTGTTGCCAATTACAGATTGACTCTTATATATTGACTTGTGACATGCAAAATGTGTATACATTCAATTTTTCTTGTTGGCTGCCATTTTTTTTTCTCCTTTCTTTTATCTGTTTATTTGAAATTCCAATTCTCTTATTTTGTGATAAAACTTGACACATCCCTAATATATTTATAATTATGCAGGCAGTGTTTGGAGTGTTCTGCCATACAATAGCATGAAGGTAGTTGGTAAACAAATCTACCCGCTGTAACATCGCCAATAACAATGTGTATTAGTGATTGGACACGCATGCCAAATTGCGTTGGGGTTTGCAGAATCCATCAGTCATAACTGCCTCATCCACGGATCTGCTGGCTCGGGATATGATTAAAATATTCGGATATCCAAGACTCTTCACTGAAATCTGTGAAACAGAAATGTTACCAACTTCTAAGAAATCACAAGAACACCCTAGTATACATTATATCAGGACTTAACAAATTGCTCCAACAGTTAGCAGCCAGAACCGAAATGTAGGTGCAAGTCATTACTAAGACAAATGACCCCCCCCCCTGTGCGGTGCCAAGCTTAGTCTCACAACCTGAGTCTTCGATCATGTCTCTCTCATGAGATGAGAAGCTCCGCAGTGCTGTGAGTGACAGTCAGGCAGCCAATCAGAGTGCAGCTGATTCATTCTGATTGTCTGGTAGGTCGTCTCATCAGCAACTTCACTCCCTCAGTGAAAGGCCCGCCTTAGGCATGTAATGCTGCAGTCAGGACAGAAGACCTACAGGGGGCCCTGGGGTGGGCAGGCTATATATTATAGTCACTATGGTGTCCTGGAGCCCACAGTTTATCTAGCTCTGCATTATAGCTTGTGGAAATCCTTTAAAAACTAAAGAAAACCTTCACATACACATTTTATAGTTAAATATCTCAAATTATACAATATGTAAATAATGGCATAATGCTCTCCATACTGTGAAATATATATGGGATAATGCCCCCCTTTCTTTAGATATATTAATTACATCTCACTGGGACTATATAATAGCATTGGGTCTGTAGGCAGAGTACTTTTTATACAGATAAAGTCAAGGAGACTTCTCATATTGATGATGATCTTACAGTTGTGGGTACATTATTCATTTATAATACACGTCTTTTAATGAATACTGAGGTAATGATGCCAGTTCTTGCGCATTTTAATGGATGACATCACAAATCCCTGTTTATACATATTAAGGTCTCCTTATAAAAGCACAAAGCTGCAGGGAAGTTCTTTTATATGCATGTCATAGTACCCTGATGTGACTTCTATTATCTGTATTTCACAGAAGGTGCTTTGTCTTACAGCACATGTTTAGTGGTTTTATACAAAGAGATTGAAGCATTTTATTTTTTTTGTTACTATTGTGATGTTTTGGTTTATTCTTTTGTACGTTTTTTTGTTTAAGTTTGTATGTGCATATATTCCTTTTTATGTTACACAGATGTCTTGTGAGATTGACGCTATCTGTGACAGGATGATGCAGGGGTGAGGGGGCTGGGCCAGGTTCAGAGACGATACTGTAAGATCTATATAAGCCTATAATAAGCCTATAAGGTTAATGTTAAGGAGACTGAAATGAAGGAGAGAAGCTAGAAGTACTGTTAACACACTGTGTGAACCTTAGTGAAAGATATTATCTTTGACTAGTGATGTCAGAGGTTAACAAATATATATATATATATATATATATATATATATATATATATATATATATATATATATATATATATATATATATTTCACAGCTGTTTATACATCTGTTGACACCACTGGTGTATTATAGAATGTAGCTTTTAATTTATATTTTCAGATACTTTATTGTAATATCCAAATTTAATAGGTCAATTGTTAGAGCTGTTCCCTGTGGGAATGTCATATACATGGCAAACCTATGAGGCAGGTCTATACCTGCTGGGCAATTAGTGCATGCTGTATAGGAGATAAATAGGTTTCTCTGTTAATTGTTTACTTTGTGTGTCTTGGCACCTTAATACTTTTATATATTACATGTAGCCAGGTCAGAAATGAGTGTGAAGCAGGGTAGTATCCCATATGTTAATATTTAGCTAGTGGTGTCGGATGGTATTTTAATAGAAAACATATGTTTCTAAGTATTGTAAATCCATGCCATATCCCCTATATTCCTTGGTTCTTTCATGAGAAACTGGGATGTACTTCACAAAGGATTTATTTAATCACTGTCGGTACAAAACTATATTTTTATAATGGTCATATATATTCAATATATTAGTTTCTATCATATAAACTGCAGTACTTTTGCGTTTTTCTCTTTTAAATCTGTTGTTCACAATCTTACTCTGGACCAATGAATATAAGCTAATTAATAAGTGTCTGGAGGGACTTTTTAATAGGAATTGTTTTTTTGTTTTGTTTTTTTTTACAATTGTTTTTAAATCCTGATTGTGTCGTTTTTATAGTAAGCTTCTGAATGGTCAATCCTATGTGGCTGACCTAGAATTACACCTGCTCACTATGTTACAGTGACCCTACTATTTACAGTATTTATATAAACAACAATTTTAGGTAGTGCTGTACAATTTGAAAATTCTCTAAGTAACAGAATTAAAGGGTATTAAGGGCCCTGTACAAGAGTACTTAGAAGCTTTCAACACCGCATAGCATAGCTTTCAACACTGCATAATGCTTCATAAATAAAACCTAATTATATTAAATGTGAAGTGTGCTCTCAATAATTACAGCTGTGTTAGTCCTGCAGCTTGAATCAGTAACTTTGGGTGGTTCTCCTGAGCGCCAATCAGTCGCTGACTATTTTTTTTATTTTTATACCCCTCCCTTATTTAATGTCATTAGTTTATTTATGCATTTGCTATATTGATCTGCGATATGCAGGAATTGCTCATGGTTTTGCATTACACCATAGTAATTGTTTGCCCAGCTCTATGTGTAACCACATTTTGAGGACCGTATGTGCAGTGATTAGTACATGAACTGCAAGCCCATTTTAATACAATTTTAATACAAGTAATTTATGGAGCATTTTTAGACATTGGGTGTGATTCCCTTTTTTACATTAGGAGACTCTACGTGGTTTTCTTTTATCTGATATACTTTGGAAAACTGGCTTCCGATTTGCGGAAACCTATAGTTGTTTGTCCTGTCAGTGTGACAACTAAATAAGGTAGAGGAAACTCTTGGTGATCATGTCTATTGGCTCTTTCTTCCTACCCCCTCATTACTTTGTGTGGCAGTAACTGTAAGAACAGGTGTTGCATACATCTGTTTTTACTCTGAACCTCAATCTGTACGGTTTATCTGCGTGGAGCATGGTTGGGTGGATTAGAGTGCAGGTTGTGTGTTGTGTTGGTATGGCTTGGGGAAGGGTTTGCCACAGTTTTTTAATTCTTTCCTTCATACGATGCTGTGGGTGTTCATATCACTTTTTTTTTTTTTTTTTGCAGAGCTTGCTGGATTCAGAGACTAACGATAAAAATCCCAAGCATATAATAAGTAATAATGTAATCATTTCTGTAAGTGTATTTCGTTTAGGCCAGAAATCTTTACCGTCGTCATTAGATTGCAAGCCTGTTGGGTTTCTTGTTTCGGTCCCTGTTTGGTGTATCTATGGAAACTAGAACGATTTTCGCTAATGACTCCTGCGTGGGAAGAGATTTTGTATTCTGGAGAGAACTAGTCACTTGTTCTCTGCTGTGCATTTTTTCAATTTTGGGAAATCTGAAACCTTGAATGTTTATTGGAAGCTTAAACTACCTCTCCAAATCTTGGAAAAGCTCTAAGGGAGGTAAAGCATTATACATCCTCAGTCCGCTGCCTCTCCCAAGCCAGCCACCGCAATGAAATTCAGTGTTCTAACAGGTCATGTTACATTTCATAGTTTGTGTAACATTAAGCAGTCAGTGACCACAATACAATTACCTAATGTGCAGCTGTGGTCTGTTCTGCATTGACTTTTCTCCAATACAGGTAGTTTGTCCTGTGAAACATGTTATCTGTTTGCATACCTGGATTAAAAACAAAACACAAGTGAAGGCTTCATTAGTACAATGTAATGCATAGACCCGTACAGCAGCTGACATAAGGAACTTTTCCTTCTTGTGCAAATAAAAGAATCTGTGGGGTTTATGGAGGAATAACATATTGAATGCAGCTCTGCACAGTGAATTTATAATTATGCTGTTCAGATCAGTAATGGGCATCCTGAAACACTGTGAATCATATTAAGAGACACCTATCTGAAATAAGATATCAGCAGGCACTTTAAACAAGTGTTGCAAGCTATAACAAACAGATCTGACAATAATCCGGGAAGGAGCTGCCGGTAAAGGATCGGAGGGCCGCCTTGTTAGAGGCAATGTTGTGTTGGAACTCTGTTCTTCCATTTTTTTTTTTTTCCTACTCCTCCTAGTTGAACTTTTTTAGTACTGCTCATCAGGGGAACAATGAAATCTGTGCCCCAGGTAACTGTATTAATGGTGACGTTACCCATAGCAGACTCTCAGATTAAAGCAAATGTTTGGTTGCTATGGAATAAGACACATTTTCTTTACAGTGGGTAATTTCTCTCCTCTCCGCACATTTTCATGTTTCATTTGTCTTCAGGAAGTCTTGAGTTAGGCAGAGAGGACTTCTGAAAAGGGAGTTTGGCATAGGCACAAGTAACATGGGTGTCTTGACTACCCAAAAGAAATGATGGCAATACTTGAAAAACCCAGTGCAGACTGTGTACACACAACAGAATTCTGCCTGGTATGAAATTGTTAACGATTTGCAAACGACAAAGTCCCGATTGGCACGCCGATTCCTGTGTATACTCTATTAACGTTTTGCACAATTTACCTTAAGATCTGTGCTCTTCATCTGTCATAACCATCAGCTGAAAAGATGGTGACTCTTCACTCTCCATAGAGATCTATGGACACTGCTGATCGTGAGTGAGCACACACTGCAGGACTGGAACAACATTGTTCCATTGTTGAAAGAGATTTTTAGTCCAGTTTAAAAATGCAAAAAATATACCATGTGCTTTGGAACGATCATCATTCATCATTTGAGCGTACACACTAATGCGATATCGGGCTGAACGGTTGTTTATCGTGTGATTGGCCCAATAATTGGGTGAAAAACCTGTAGTGTGTACCCAGCCTTACACGGACACTGTCACAGAAGATGTTGGAAGCATTGCAGCAACAATATTATGAGGACAAGGCAAATTTTGGTGTAAAATTGTGATGCAAAGGAAAACTGTAAACTCTCAAAGCTTCAAGTAAAATAAGGGGAGAGGATAACACTGTTTGTAATTGTCCACAGTGGATTTTTGTGTTATTGATTGTTCCAGCACGTAAAATGTCTGCAAATGTTGGTCCTTTCATGCCAAAAATCCATCTTTATGGTAAATTAATGTTAACTTGAGGATGGGGAGGTGGAGATTTGAAGTCTACTGTACTAATGCACTTAAAAAAAACGCTGCTGTGTTCTGATACTACAAAATACGGTGTCTGGTTACATATTGTGTTGTAAAATGCAGGAAAATGGAGTGTAAAATCGGAGTAATAAGCCCATTGAAATGAATTGGGAAAGATGGGGAAAAATCGTGAAAAATTTAAAATGGGAGTTTGCCTGTAATCTATATCGGCGGTTTCCAAACTGTGCGCCGTGGCTCCCTGGGGTGCCGTAGCAATCTTACAGGGGTGCCGTGGCCAGTGGTAAGCAAGGTGAGGGCTTGGTGATTATTATGGCTTAGGGGTGATTTGAAAAAATTATGGAGACACTAAGGGTGCCTCGAACTGAGAAAGTTTGGGATCCACTGGTCTATATAATTAACAAATGCCTTGCATACAGGCACACACAAGCCAGTGCCAATGGTTGTTTGAAAACAATTAGTCCAAAAGATACTTGTAGGCTATTGTCATTTATTAGTAACGGCCAGACAGACAGAATGACAAATAAACACTGTGTCAAAAATACACCATTTGTTCCATTAATAAATTGGGGTCAGAGTTCCCATTATATAGAGGCTGCTGACACCTAACTTGTGGGAGACCGAACTGTTTGTCAGTGGATATATCCCTCTTTCCTGGCTATTTAACCTATCCTGCTGGCTCCTACGTTTGATTCGCTGTCTACACTTTGTCCAACCCTGCTGTAATTTGGCCTCAAACTCGTGGTTTGACACCACTGGCTGCCTACAATGATAAACTAGCTGTCCATTATCGGCTAACTATATCCATCTGCACTTTATTTTTGTCTTTTGTCTTTTTTTTTTTTTTTTTTTTTCTTCATGTGTGCATATGTTCTGGCATTATTTTGTGATAAATGGTAAGGCTGTCTTCCTTCCCAAAACTCTCCAGTGACACAACGGGAAATGAGGAAAGTTATCTACGATAAGCAGGTCTCCTATTGTGGCCACTTGTGTTTTCTTGCCAACAAATACTGTAATTTAAGTTTGACAACACCTGCTCCGCTGCTTTTTAGGATTTGAGTGTCCGCTGTGTTCTATGTAATCTCCGTAGAAAGTATTGGCATTGTATTTTGTAGAACATGTTTAAGGTTCTTTCTTTTATGCGGCAGTGCAGGCAGGCCTAGACCAGAATGGTTCCTTCAGAGAGATTCCGATGGGGACACAGCGTCTCTCATCAGCTGGCCCTCCAGGTACCAGAGCTTGTGGTTTTGTGGCTAATTACGTAATTCGGTTGCTGATGGCCAAATTTTAACCACTTCCAAATGTAACCATCATCTTAACCACAGTAAAGCCCTGAAGCACCACGTATGCACCTGTTTGTTTCCTCTACCACACTATCCTTGCACAACTAATTGGCCAGATTGTGTATTGGATAAAGACTAAACAGATATCTAACTTATTGGTTTTTATCACGGCTAATCACCTTTATAACATGTTTTTGATTGTATTTTATTTTTTGTTTGCATTGTTAAACCATTTTTAAGTCTGTTTAAAGATTATGTCTGAGTAGGAAAAAGTTTGAATACAAGAAGTTCATATAAAGATGCTTTTTAAAATGTTGTCCTAAATGTTTAGAAGTTATCAGTGTGTTTTTATTGTTCTGCTCAATGAAACTACAGGATAATACAGGGTGGTGACATTTCTAACAATTGTACATCCTGTGTGTGTATGTATATATCTTACATTGTGAAAACACAGGCTGGTCAGTGCAGGGCTGTTGTCTCTACGTGGAGGGGGAGGTGGGCGCCAAAACTGGCATGCCACCTAGAGACTACCAACCCCACACTGCAAAGTGATGCGGTCACGGTAATTAAAAAGATTGGCATCCCTGGAGTGTTAGCTTTGTCAACCCAGTGGACAGGGATCCCGAAGATCATACTTGCCAACTCTCCCGGAAAGTCCGGGAGACTCCCGAAATTCGGGTCAGGCTCCCGGGGGAGCTGGCATTTCTCCCGGATCCAATATTTCACAGAGAATCGCGTCATCTGACCGTCATCACGGTGAATCACGCCATTTTAGAGGGGGCGGGGCGAGGCCAATCGCGTCATTTTGGCCCCGCCCCCTGCAACGTACAGTACGGTTTTGGGGGGGTGGGGCCAAAATGACGCGATTGGCTTCGCCCCGCCCCCTTCCACCCTCCAGTCACGCCCTCAACTCCCTGAAGCAAGTTTCCGGGAGTTGGCAAGTATGCCTAAGATCCATGGCAATAATACCACAAAAGTAAAAAAATAAAACAAAAATGTATGTGTGTATATACACTTTTTAATGGAATTCAGACTCCCTAAAATCCTAAACCACTTTATTAAATATAAGATAAAGTATTTCCATTTTTTCTTGGTCTGCTGTAGTCAAAACGGAAAATAAAATCTACCCCCCCCCCCCTCCCAAGCTTGAAAAATCCCAATAAAACAATCGCCCTTCTGCTCGCTACAAATGACCACCACAAAATGATCATAATCTGCAACCATCCTTCACTGCCGGCCAATGACAAGTGATCAGGATGGGAAACTGCTTGTGTCTTGCTGGTGGTGAAGGAGAATCCTGTTTAATTCTAGCTTTGATCGTTTAATGGTGGTTACTTTTAGTGAGTGTTAGGATGTTTCTTGTTTTTTTGCACTGGTGCAGCAAGCACGAAGAGCATATTAAATATAAAGTAAAATGTGAGCAAGGGATTTGGAGATTAATTTATTCATTTAAAGCTGCTTTGAAAATTGTGTAGTGTATTTTATGGGGGGTATAATGAGCAGGGGTTTCTAGGGGTCCCTATCTTCAAGAGCTTGGTAGCCTCTTGGAAAGATGGGGGGCACGGTTTGTGTTCCCTCCCCTCAGAGTACTAGCTCCATACTGACTAGTTTTGGCTGTTTAGCATTGTTGATTTTCCCTGTTATAGTGGAAGCTAGTCCATGTGTCCCTTATTAAAGAGATGAGTTGTCAACCTTCGTTGGGAAACATTACTGAATCATTGTGGAGTCCATCCGTTGGCATTCAGACTCCACAATCTCTCCAGGGTTTACATTAATATTTCTCAAATATTCATTATAAAAATGCAAGTTCTAATGAAACCGTTTTAATGCATACTCAAGAGAGGATCAATGTTTAGGGCCATTATAATTATACTTTTCAGAATTGTCTCCAAGTCCCATTTTTACTGTCCAGCCAGAAAAATACCAGCTAAGGTGGCAACTCTGAAGCCCGCTGAAAGTGGCTGCATAGTGAGAATTTGGCTGACCTTTATTGCAAAAGGGGGGTCCTTTACTTAGTATTTGCTTTGTTACACGTATATTATGCTGTAGTGGTGCGTAAATAAAGAAGCATTTCTTATGAATACATTTAACAGCAGTCTGGCTAACTAGTAGCAACAGACATACGCTAGTTTTCAGAAGTACTTTGCTATTTGCTCGCTTGTACCTGCAAGGAAAGTGTGGTGGGGGAAGGAAACTTTAGGGTTACACAGCTGGGTTTATTTGTGGATATTGGATGGATCTAAGCCAACCACAGCTGGCCCCATTAGGGAAGCAGATGAGTTTCAATGATACAAATGACAGGAGAGGTGTTAAAGGTTATTTTGACCACAATTTTTTGCTATAGGCCGCAGAGATTATCCCAAACAGGAAATTGTGAACTTTGGGGAAAGGTCAGTAGTTTGTTTCAAAGCTGTTTATTTTTGGTAGTGTGGTATCAAACGGGGAAAACCTAATTTAGTTGCTGTGAGTGTAATGCCTTTGACTATTAGACCATTTGCAATTTACATTCTGCCAGTGCAGTGAAATAAAGTGGTAGGCACTTTCCTGTTTTTTTATTTGGGAAGATAAAAATGTTGCCTGATCATTTATAATTTACAGTGTTCCTTGAAATGGCATCCACCTCTCATTTTAATTGTGCCACTAAATACAGTTAGCTGTTCCATCAAGTCCACTGTGTGGCAGCAGCCATTTTGTGAACCTATACTCTTGTGCATGCAACCTATCCATTTACTAGGAACTAGTGACATCACTAAGGTGTGGTTGTGCCTTGTGTCAGTGATGTCACTAGTTCCTAGTAAATTGATTGGCTAAATATTGTTTCAACCCACAAAATGTCTGCTACCATTATGTGTGTGTAAGTGACAAGTCTATTTTATTTATGACTTGTTTAAAAGAATTGTAGTGGTAGGATTTGTTTCCCTTCAGTACAATGATTCCTGATGTGCCGTTATCCTTTGTGACATTGTGTTGAAAGAATATTGACGCATAACCTTGTTTTAGGGCTAGATTTACTAAGCCGCGGGTTTGAAAAAGTGGGGATGTTGCCTATAGCAACCAATCAGATTCTAGCTGTCATTTTGTAGAAGGTACTAAATAAATGAAAGCTAGAATCTGATTGGTTGCTATAGGCAACATCCCCACTTTTTCAAACCCGCAGCTTAGTAAATTTAGCCCTTAGACTCCAAAATTACTTATGTGCTTTTGAACAGTAGTACATGTATTGTATACAGTTTGATGGCTCCTGGTGCCTCTTTGTGGTGACCCATAATTCCTGCAAGAAATATTTATAGAAGGGTTTAGAAGATACATCCCAGTCTGCCTCCATCCTGTCATTTATAATTGCTATAATTGTCTGTTAGGTGGCCAGACTACCCTGGCATGTTCTCGCTGTTGTTGCATTTTTGAGGGGTGTACTCGTCAGTGTAGTGGGTGCTTTAACAAGGTGATGGTCTATTTAGTAATATGGTGCACATAGTATATATTGTGTTGTAGCTCAATGCAATGGATCTTGCTCTGGCTTTTGTCAAACGGTAATGGTAGAAGTCCCTATTTGGTTACCAGCACTCAAAGAACATCTATGCTGTGGAGTTCACTGCTGTAGTCAACAATGTTTTCATTGCTTTCATTGGGGTGAAATTGATATTATTCATCCATTACAAACAGCATTCATGAATTCGGATTCTTATTGGCCCTTCTATATGATAAAAATCTGTTTCTTATATTAGATATGGCTGGTGGTTAAATGTGATTTACTAGAAACCGTTACAAGCTATAGCCAAAGGGCTTTCATTTCTAAGAACCTGTCCTATTGTTGTGGTACAATATTTTGGATTTGTAATGTTCCCTTTAAACGGTCATCACTTTCTCAAATTGCATCTCCTAGTAACATCGTACTTTTCTTTTTCAATAGCTGTCCTTGACTTGTGTTTTACATTTATCATTTTTGCTAATCCTTTACATTTAATACAGTCTGGAATTCTAATTCGTTTTCTTTTTTAAAGAGTTAAAGTTAGAGACAGACTTGTGAGAGATGAGAACATGCATGGGAGTCCAAAATTTGACACAGAGACCTCTACCCAAAAGAAACATCACGCTGCCCCAGTCTACTATATGCCTTTTCAGTCAGAGAACTCTGCCTTCGATAGGGTTTATAAATCGCCAAACCAGGTGCGCCAACCGATCCATGGCTACATCCAGCCAGCCAATGTTGCTCGAACACCGAAAGTAGTGTCACGGACAGAGTCTGACAACGTTATGGTGTCGGCGTTTACTACCTCGTTAAAAAATCCTCGAGCTGTCAATGAGGTGAATGCTGAGAAATCGCGTCAGGTGTATCAAGGTCTGACCAGCACGCTTGATCCCCTCAGATCAGAGACTAGTAATGGTAAACTACATGGCTCGTTTGATGAAAAGCCGATCTATATTTCCACCAATGCCAGCAATAGGACAACAGATGAAGTACCAGGACAGAGGAATCAACCTCCATTTATTTCACAAAGTGTTTCCCCTCAGAACAAGACCCCTGAAAGCATGGGAAAAACTGAAGCCATTCTGTATCTGCAGAGCCAGTCGGCCTTACTTCTAGCCAAACCCCTGGGGCCACCTAAAGAGATCTCAACCATCAAGCATAAAATGCTTGCACGTTCTCTGTCGGACTCTACCGGGGCACAGAAGCAGGAAGCCTTCAAACCGAAGGATCCTGAAGAAGAAAAAGAGATGGTGTTTTTAGGCACTGAAGAAAATTCCCACATTGAGAACGGAGAAGCCGGCACGGTCAACACTAAGGTGTCTGTGGCTCAGCTTAGGAGTGCCTTTTTGGAGACCGCAAATTTGAGCAAAAAGGCCGACCCGTGGGTGATGTTTGAAAATTTAGTTTGTGTTTTTTTTATATCCTGTGTGTGACCCCTGCACGTCCTCGACCTACATTATATACTAAAGTGCACTTGTTTGGTGAGAAAATTAGACCTTTTCACTCTTTTAATGTTTACACTGAACTACACACTTGGAATGCTTTTTGTCTTCTCTTTGTCTCTCTCTCTTTTGCATGTCGTTTTGAGATTTGAAATAGTTTTGTTTTCTTTAAAGAACTTTATCTCTCTTTTACTTATCTCTTTCTCTTTTCTTTTTCACATAACCTACATCTTGGTTACAAAGTGAACCTAAGGCTGAAATGCCAAAGTCAGGTGTTTATATGAGTGCCTCCAATGAGCAGGAAAGAGGCCCGCGAAGGCCAAGACTCTATTTCTCTCCTGGGGACAATAGGAAAACTTCTGAAAGATTTAGAACTCAACCTGTAACTTCAGCCGAGAGAAAAGAAACCGATAGGTACGCACAGGAATGGGCAGCCAGACCCGTAAATACGTACTGAATGGAGATACAAGCTAGGATTATGCTTTGAATGGCATGTTAGTGTGGTTAGGCACCAACCCAGTGGATGTAGCTTTTTGTGTGTTTGGCCTTTCTCATCATAGACGGCTTCGCTTGGGTTTACACACACTCTTAATATGGCTTTCGGATATGAGAGCACTGCGTTACTTTGTAGTTGTGTGTTGCTAACTGACGAGTGCGATGTAAAATCTTAAAGCACTCATTGTTCACTTTTATTTCTTTGTTTTACATTGTATTTTATGTCCTTTTTTCTTGTGTGTTGCATGAATTTTGTGACTTTTATGATTAGCCTTATTGCATTTTTTTGAAACAAGACTGTTTTCTAATGGTCATATCTTCCACAGGGCAACGTTTCGTCCACCAATGCAGACAACTGAAGGCAAGTTCAGTTCTATCTTAATATGATTTCCCATTCTGATTTAAGTTATTCATTTCTTTGTATTCCTTTGTCCCCTCTGGAGTGAATTTATATGACAAACCCTACACACTTTTCAGTGAAAACAAATCGCAGGGATTCCTAATTCTGAGGAATAATGAGGCACCACAAACTGTATTTCATTGTGGATATTCAGTCCCCTCTGACTTCTGTAATATACATAAAACATTTGAGTTACAGCCTTTTGTTTCTATATAATCTCAGAATTCCCTGGTGATTTTTGCTGGCATGATTTAATTAGGGAGTGCAATATATTGTGCATATGTAGACCCCTGCTAGCGTGCATTAACTGCATATTGCGCTTTTTATTTTTCCCACAGATGAAGCAAAGGTGGATGAAAGAGCAAAGCTGAGCGTGGCTGCAAAGAGGCTTCTGTTTAGGGTATGTAGAATATGTCCAATTGCTGACATTGATGTAGATGTCGCTACTTGTAACTTTAAAATATATTGTACTTGTAATTAAGAAACTTTTTAATGGGAGAAAAGAGGTTTGAGCAGAATTCCAATAGATTGGAGAGGTTACAGTATTAATGAAAAACGTTCTCAAGGACTTGATCCATCTCTTCTGTAAGCAGATGATTGTTTTAAATTTTTGTTGATGGTCTTTAATTAGCAGTGACCATTGGTCACTGATCATTGGCCAAGCAGTGCAGGACAATGGGCTCAGGAGATCCTGCTGCTGAGCAGTGCAGAAAAGTTGGTTCAGTTACTGGCTGCTGAGCAGTGCAGGACAATGGATTCGGTGCTGATCTAAGTGGTTAGCACTTCTGCTTTACAGCACTGGGGTCATGAGTTCAATTCCTGAACTCATAAACGCATAAACTTACCAATCCGTGCAGCGCCGGGACCCAGCATCCTCCTCTCTCACGCAGCTTGTCAGTGACAAGCTGCTGCGTGAGAGAGGAGCATGCTGGGTCCCAACGCTGCGCGGATTGGTAAGTTTGTGTTTGTTTTTTCTATGTCTGGCGCGGGGCAGAGTGAGAGGGAGCGTGGGAGAGGGCAAAGGAGGGGGGACAGCGTGGGAGAGGGCAGAGGAGGGGGGACAGCGTTGGAGAGGGCAGAGGAGGGGGGACAGCGTTGGAGAGGGCAGAGGAGGGGGGACAGCGTGGGAGAGGGCAGAGGAGGGGGGAACAGCGTGGGAGAGGGCAGAGGCGGGGGGGAACGCGTGGGAGAGGGCAGAGGAGGGGGGAACGGCGTGGGAGAGGGCAGAGGAGGGGGGACGGCGTGGGAGAGGGCAGAGGAGGGGGGAACGGCGTGGGAGAGGGCAGAGGAGGGGGGACGGCGTGGGAGAGGGCAGAGGAGGGGGGACGGCGTGGGAGAGGGCAGAGGAGGGGGGACGGCGTGGGAGAGGGCAGAGGAGGGGGGACGGCGTGGGAGAGGGCAGAGGAGGGGGGACGGCGTGGGAGAGGGCAGAGGAGGGGGGACGGCGTGGGAGAGGGCAGAGGAGGGGGGACGGCGTGGGAGAGGGCAGAGGAGGGGGGACGGCGTGGGAGAGGGCAGAGGGGTGGGGACGGCGTGGGAGAGGGCAGAGGGGTGGGGACGGCGTGGGAGAGGGGGGGACGGCGTGGGAGAGGGCAGAGGAGGGGGGACGGCGTGGGAGAGGGCAGAGGAGGGGCGGCGGCGTGGGAGAGGGCAGAGAGGGGCGACGGCGTGGGAGAGGGCAGAGAGAGGGGCGACGGCGTGGGAGAGGGCAGAGAGAGGGGCGACGGCGTGGGAGAGGGCAGAGAGAGGGGCGACGGCGTGGGAGAGGGCAGAGAGAGGGGCGACGGCGTGGGAGAGGGCAGAGAGAGGGGCGACGGCGTGGGAGAGGGCAGAGGGGGGGGGACAGCGTGCCTAGATGCAGCGGGGGCATTTTTGCATACAACTAGATAAGTATCTCTGTCCTGACCTAATTACTTTATTACATTTTTTTGACCCAACTACTTCTAAAACAGGATTGCTCAGTAATTATTTTGGAGGGGTGGCTTGAAAAAATTATGGAGACTCTAAGCGTGCCGCGAACTGCAAAAGTTTGGGAACCACTGGATTAAGGGGGCACTTTAATTAAAATCCTGAATCTGCATTTAGCAGTCCTGGGGGTAAATGTATTAAGGCCCAATTTTTGCAACTCACCGATATTCGTCGGCTTTGCACGCAAAAATTAAAACTTGCCTATAAACACATTGCTGTTTTAAATTTTGCCTGCAAAGTGGCCGAATATCGTTGATTTGCAGAAATCAGACCTTAATACAATTACCCCTTGGTGTCTGAACATTAATTCCAGGTGGGGTTTGTTTTGTGATGAAGTTCTTGATTTAAGTGGGAAGCAATTGTTGATTTTGTAAAAAGAACGTTCTGTGTTTTTACGTGCTAAAAATGAAAATAGGATTTGTGCACTCTGCACCATTATCCAAAGGTCAATATAGCATCCAATCTTGTGCTGTAATATGATCATACTACAATATGCTACTATGACTGTGACTGCTAAATTAACTATTCATATAAAATTGTGATTTATAACCATCCTTTATTAGGCACAAGTATGATCGGCAATACTGTGCGGAAGGTATATTGTGTGAACGAAGAATACAATGTATTTGCATTTATTAAAAGCTGGAAAAAAAAAAAAAGGGCTGACTGCATTAGTCACAATTGTCTGTCTGCATCTGTTTTATTGTCCAATTTGGAACAATCATATCTTTATCACCTTTGCTTTTACCTATTCTTACACACCCATAGTGCTCAGTCTTAGAATCATTACAAGTTAAAAGGTGATTACCCACAATACCTCGGGACACTTATTATCCAGTGTTGTCGTCTTTCTGGATACAGTAGTCTTGTACTGACCAGGAGCAGGTTGTTATCATCTTTCCTTCAAAATATTTACTGTATCCTCGATACAGTTTGCAGTTTCCTGTGGTATTATCTGTTTTGCCAGCACTTCCTGGTTATGTTGGTGCTTGTGCCAACTAAACACTACATAACCTGTATACCGGATTTAATTGGATTGCTGAGTAATCACTGATAAAGTAAAGATGCGAATACCGTAACTTTTCCCGGTAACAGCTTTTTTTTTTCCCATTGTTGTCTTTACATGACAGGAAATGGAAAAACCTCTGGACCCAAAAACCACTAAGCCACGTTCTAGAAATGCTGCCGTGGATAGAAGACTTCGCCGCACACAGGACAGGTCCCGCACACAGCCAGTCACTACGGAAGAAGTGGTGATTGCAGCGACGTAAGTGCTGGCACAGTGAAAGCGTGTTCTAGTGCTGGGATTTAGGCTGTTTTCCCAGTTTATTTAGCCGGAGGAGTATGAAATACATGTAGCTCAGGGACCCGGGCACTTCGTGTCTGCCACAATGATGGATATGGAGCAAGAGGCATGATGTTACCAAAGGGAATTAAGACATGAATCATTTCAACTGCACTGTAGTGGGGGCTTTTCCAGGAAAAGTGTCATTATTTCATTCCTTGCACACCAAATAAAGTACATGCTGTGCGTTCTGAATTCTGAGTTGAAGATATTGTAGCTACGTAGTAATTCACTAAAAGAAGACGTTAGCTGAAAGTGTGGGGTTTAAACAATAACCCTGCTTTAGATATTTCACTTATTATGACAGCAATTAATTTGACATATATACCAGGACATATTAAGCAGAATAGAATGTAAACATTCTAAGCCCTAATGCTTTAAAAACTATTTTACGAGGATGATCACGTGGCAACAGCTACAGTGGTGTCTTCCTTGGTTATACTCGAATAGACTACTGATATTCCCCCTGAATATATAGGACTGTACCATTCTGTAAGTCACCAGTGGAAAGTTTGTTGTAAGTTGTGAGTTTTCTTCCTCTATTCCATTTCTTGCACTCTGCATAACTGTTGTTAGGGCTAAATACTTGCGTTTTCTCACGCTTTGTATTAGTTACATTTTGCATTCTGTTACCCTTTTCTTTCCATATCACTCACTTGCTATTCTTCTGTTTTCCCTTTTGCAATGTTAAAGCAAGCCTAGCCCTGCTGCACACACAGTGACTACACACACTGTAGCCCCCAGGCTCCCTAGTCCCACTGTAACTAAGAGTTCTGTGCACCGTATCAGGTACTAAAGGGGGGTGTTTCCTGCATGCCAAATTAAACGATGCCTTGCTAATGAACTTTTTGTAATAACACCAACTATTGCAGTTTTACACTCTAACCATTTCTATATTGCAGATGCATGACCTTTAAATTGTTTAAAGGGTTATATTAAAATCATTAACAGCTAGTGCATGTGGATGATGACTGGTCATTTGTGTGTAGATAGCATTAAATAATTTGTCACTTAGTTGACAAAAGGGTAAGTGTCACTGTATGGTTTGTGTTGTGTTCTTTTTTTTTTGTTTGTTTTTCTTCCCTGGTGTGACACATGAAAAATGGAATGCTCAGATGCTATAGAGTTAATAAAGAAGAGCTTAAATTAAATTTAGATAGAATTTTAGAATAGTTTTGTTGAAATCCTGGCACGGTGGCTAAGTGGTTAGCACTTCTGCCTGACAGCACTGGGGTCATGAGTTCGATTCCCATCCATGGCCTTACCTGTGTGGAGTTTGTATGTTTTCCCCGTGTTTGCGTGGGTTTTCTTTGGGTGCTCCGGTTTCCTCCCACACTCCAAAAAACATACTGGTAAGTTAATTGGCTGCTAACAAATTGACCCTTGTCTGTCTGTCAGAGAATTTAGACTGTAAGCCCCAATGGGGCAGTGACTGATGTGAGTGAGTTCTCTGTACAGCGCTGCGGCATTAGTGGCGCTATATAAATAAATGATGATTATATTGTGTGCTGTTTCCATTAGACTGCTGCTCTCCCGATTTTAAACAGGCAGAAGCTGTTGTCAATACACCTCCTCTAATGTGACAAATGAGTGACAGTCTTGTGCACAGGACTTTTAATTCATCCCCTCTCTCTGGCACAGTCAGAATTGCATGAGTGTAACTCATTTGTGATATGTGGTAGAGGGGGAGGAGCATAAATTACTACTCCTGAGTTTTTTTTAATTTGGAAAGCAGTACACAGGAAACCACTGCACAATGACCCTTGGAAGCCTGACACATGGAGGATGACTGGTAAATTATTCTATTTCACAATATGATAATAAGCTACATACACTAAATTTAGACTTTTGTTTCTTCTTTAAACAAGAACTTCACAACTTGTTCCTGTCATATACTGTCAGGCAAAATGAAATACTTACTATATGCTTTAAGAAAACACTACAGTTTGTCTTTCTTGCATAGGCCCTGCCACCATGATATGATAAAAGCCAACAGACTTAATTGGAAATACAGATTTCAATAATTCTAATGGGATTCACGCTTAAAGGAGAACAATTATAATCCTACTATATGAATGTGGTCATTATCTGAAAAAATACTTTACTTGTGTGCTGAGCATGAGAGTTTATAGTAGACAAACAAGTGCTGGTGGGAGAGTCCATAACTTCGACTAAGTGCTATCTTCTGGAGTGGTGTGGGGGGAATACCTTTGTACAGAAACCCCCCAATTAACCACAAAATGCCTCCGGAGCCTCACTCAATGCGCTCCTGCTTACGGTTATTACGGTAGAGGAATTTCGGCTCATTTAGTGTGGCCAAAAATAAGCGTCAATTTTAGGCTGAACATTGCCACTGAGTCATAGATTGAGAGGCTCCGGCGGCACTTGGTGGTTAATTGAATCCCCCCCCCCCCCCCCCCCCTTAGGTGCCAGAACAGAGGCAGACTGGTTTTTCAGCTGCTACGGACCAGTATGTTTAACCATCTCTGCATACACTGACAATCTGTGGAACTACAAATCCCAGCATTCCTTGTCATCCAGAAGTTTACAAGCTTACCTAACTTGTGTGGGTGTGTATTACTGTGTATATACACTGTGTGTATGTATATGTGTGTGTGTGTGTATGTGTATATATATGTATGTGTGTGTATATATATATGTATATATATATATATATATATATATAATTTCTCTCAAGTATTGATATTGCATAATTAGCAATCCTTGTTTTTCTTGTTTCATAATTTACATTTTATTAACGCAAGCACCTTCTGATTACACATCCAGTAAAAATATTGTGACATATAGGAACACCTGCATAAAATAATACCCTAGTTTGCATCTGGAAAACCTCAGATGTGCAGTCAGCATCACTTGGTGATCTCCCTTCAGTTACCACAGAGGCGAGATTACAGAGAAATGACAGTCGTAGACAAGGATGCCATGGACGTGATCTAATCAGGAAGGCCTCTTATCATTTTAACGTTCCTTTGTGGCTGGCTCGCATTTAAATGAAAGTTTTGGCTTCATTCTAATGGAAAAAAGAAAATTTATTGCAGCAGAAATATTTTATTTCCATTCTTAAAGTTTGTAGTTACCTGCATATGTAGTTGAGCGGTAAGAATTAGGGCTTCCATCACTTTGAAATGAAAAACCATGTGACCTGAATTTTTGCCAGGCCATAAAACGCACCCTATAATTTATTTTGTCTAAAATGGGGTAGAACAGTTTTATTGGAACATTTTGGGAAATAAATCCTTTCTTTTCTTTTTCTTTTCTTTTTTTATTACAAGAATAATTATTCCTTGGTTAATGTTTGCACACAATGAGCTAAACGTTTCCTTCAATAGCCCTGGGAGGTGCAGCCTGGATATCCTTTTATAAGACCTGGGAGGCATACCCAGCATTTACTTGAAATTAATGAAATATAATGTAGGTCTGGCCATCCCGTGGCTCTCCAGGTGTTGTGAAATTAAAATGTCCCAGCATGCCCTGAGAGCTTATTGACTGGCTATCTACTGGCAAAGCATGCTGGGGTTTGTAGTTTCTCAACACCTGGAGACAGGTTAGCCAGGCCTGGTCTAAAATAAAAATATGGTTCTTTGTTCAAAACAATTGTGGAAGGGGCAGCATAACATTTCTCAAAAAATTTACTTTTTGACCAATGAACACATTTCTGTGGTTAATTGAACAAAATTCATATTTATTGCATCACTATACAGATATTTTGATGCACATTTTGAGCTTGTAAGCCATTTTTGAGTCTGAAACGGTGACATGACAATTGAACCATGTTCGGCAGCAAATGTAGAGTCTAGCTTTTAGTTGGCTCTCAGTGTGTGTCTGTAGCTTACACAGAGTGGAGGCAGCCATTTTGTGCCTTGTAAACTTACTGAGGTACCGTGTTAGTGATGTCGCTGGTCTCCAGTCAGCTGGTGATTTGCACATTCTCATGAATGTTGGTTAAGCTTCTCTCACTCCACTGTGAGGGCAATTCATTTAATTTAGATTGTGTATTGCTTCAACCCTTGGCAAAATAACTATCCTATTTCTAAGCACTTGGTGACTGTATTTTGTCCTTAAATGCTTAGATCATGTGTCTCTTCTGGACTCTTCAGTTTAAATAGAACTACTCTTTAGTTGTACCCAAATTAGTTTTATATTTAAGGGATATGCGACCTGGAACTGGATCTAATGGTTCCCGGGCACAGAGCTGGAATCAGACAATATTTGTGTATAGACAAGATGTACTGCCACTTTGTTAGCATGATGGTACTAGAAGACCTCTCGTGTCTTCTGAGATGGCATAGATCTAAAGGGGGCGATCGGGAACCTAGAAACTGATAACGTTCTGTGTAATAGGTATAAAGTCTTGTAAATGATCTCTGCGTGCAATAGGTTGTATACTCGCTGCTGACACTTTTAGTGCGGTGTTTGATTTGTTCAGCATGTGTTTGTATATTTAAATGCATGCATTTTTATGATGAGCAAAGACAGCTGTATGCGTGTGTGTCATTTATGTCCACCTTTCTCTGTCCCGTCATCTAGTCTGCAGGCGTCTGCACACCAAAAAGCTGCGTCCAAGACGGAGACAGAAGTAGCTAAAGAAACCAATGTAGAAGAAAGTATCCCTGAGGAACCGGACTCGTCCTCTCTGTCTTTGGCTGAGAAGATGGCCTTATTTAACAAGCTTTCCCAACCCATTACTAAAGAGGTCTCGGTCCGAAACAGGATGGATATAAGACAGCGAAGAATGAATGCACGATATCAAACACAGCCCGTTACATTTGTTGAAGTTGAACAGGTATCTCAATCTCCCCCCAAACCCCTGATTAGAAAGAGATACATTATTTTTGACATCTTCTCCACATATTCACCACCAATGATGCCTCTAAATCTGTCTGCACACACTGATCCTATCACTTTTAAGATCTTAGACTAAACATGTTCTGGTTAGTGCAGCCGTTAGATGACCAAACACAGACCGATATCCATCAACCACATTTAAGAGTGAGGCTGATTTTGTTCTGAATTGTTCAGGTGTCTTATTTTGGTGTACACGTGACCATATCCGGATAATGTGCCCTTATTGCTGAGCGTGTGTGGCCATCATTAGCTGAGAAATTTTGTTCATCGTTAAAAGCTCAGTCCTGCAGGTCTGCATTGAGCATCTACTTGTGTGTGACCCTGGGTAATATATTCTTAGTTGAATTTGGGAACACTGTTTAAATACAATGAGGTTGCTGTGTAGACTCTCCTACAATGCAGTAAGACACTTGGCAAATTAGCTGCAGGGGACCTGCTCTTCCACATATGGAATTCTGTTATCACTGGTACAGCCGGCTGTCACAGCCGCCCCTTCCAAAGTAGCGGCAAGGTACCCCAGAAAGTCACTGCGTGTTAGAATGAATATCACAGGTGCTTCACAAATTGTCATGTTACTCTGTCGGCGATCCTTATGTAGTGTTGCAGCCAATTAAAGTGAAAAGTCGTTTTGTGGATTTAATTAATAAGTGGAAATGATAACTTTGATTTTGTAACATTAACCAACAAAAATGTATTTTAGTGTTGCTGTACTTCGAGGTAGTTTCAGATATTTGAAATAACTTGTGATACCCTGTATCCCCCAAGGCGAGGTATGCTATCTCTAAATGTAAAGCTCCAACGTAAGCATGCAGAGGGAAACAGTTTGTCACAAATTTCACACATGAGGGGACCTTAGTAGCTTGAACTGTTCTATACTGTGAAGGTAAAACTCCTTTAAAGCTCTCCTGTATCTCCAAAATGGGAACAAAACAAAATATGGCCCATATCAGATCCGTCACAATTGGATGTCCTCTTGCCAGCCCTGCTGGAGCTCTGGACTATTGGAGTTAGGGGATCATAGGCAAACCGAGGGGGGGTTTCCTAGTGACTGGAACCCTCCCCCCCCTTCCCCCAAAGCCTGGGACACTGTATAATTGAGGTGGCTAGACCCTGCTCCCGCTTCACACAGCTCTTCTTGAAAAGGGAGAGCTGCGTGCACCTAACAGTAGTGCATGCAGCATTGCCCATGTATATTATGGGGATAGGAAGAGCTGGAGAGCAGCCAAGCACTGTCTAAAATTATAGCCATGCCCACTGGCGGCGTGGTGTGGAAACCTCCCTATACAAATCCTGCGTTTGGCCCTGGGGATAGCCTGCTGTATTTAATGCCTTATTGTTTAGAGAAAAGTTCAGAAATTACGTTTTGGTAGATGTATGACGTTTACACATTCTTTTGTGTTCTAGTTTTTAAACTTATGGACAGGTTTGTACTAGTAGTATATTTTTTTTTTGTACTTTTTTTTTTTTTTTTTTTTAAAGCATTGCACCTTGAGTGAGGCCACCTAGGGACAAAACTGACATGGATGACAGAATTTGAGGCGGTGGTACATGATTATACATAAAATAAAATAAAACGTTACATTGTGGTTCACAATGCAGCTCATTGTTTCTTTGAATCAATATGAATTATTATTTATTTATTTATTTTTTTTTTTTTTGCCTTATCCACATTCCATAATGTTGGTTATATATCTTGATACGAATATAAAATTGAAGGGGGCGGAGGGAGACGTATTAGCAGCACTAGTTTTTAGATCTGAATTCACTATTTTATCCTATTCTCTATAGTAGACATTTTCGCCCAGTGTTTTCTGTTTCTTATGAACAATGCTATCTTAAAACATATATATCTTGACCTGTAGAATATTAAGTCTTTCCATTAGGATGCACAAAGAAAATATTGCGTAAAAAATGTAACGTTTAATTACTGTTTTTTTTAAAAAAAAAATCTATCAAGTATTTCAGTCAAATATTAAAAATATAAATTTGTGGTTATAAGGAAATATTATAAAGTGTTTTTTAAAATTGGTTGTAGTAAGTGGAACTGGTGATTTTCCTTATGTCTGATATTGTTTAGCACACACATATATGCTTACATAGTATCTCTTCTTAATTTTATTCTAGGCAGCATAGAGCTGAAATACTTGATAAACAATGGAATAGGAGAAGAGATTTTAAGAGACAGTAATTAAAAGTCAGATTTTATGATGTGTCCTTGTGCATCCTAATGAAATGAGGCTTTTTCATAAAACCTATATATCCCATCTTGAAACTATGCAGTAAAATTAATCGGGGTTCTTAAATGAAAACAAAGTACTAAACTAGGTCTAATTAGTAAATGTATCTGTGCACCAACATGTGTTTTTGATTTGTTGCCTGAGCAGTTTAAGAACGGAGGTGAAAAGATCGCTCCATTACCGCAAACCATTGTAACCTCTGTGGCAACTTTAACTTCTCGGACGTCGCCTGTGTATCCTGGGGACGTGAATGTCACAAAGCCGTCTAATTATGATGAGAGAATATCCAACATCTCCAGCACTTCATCTGCCCTTTACACCTCAATGGAGTCGGGAAACATCACTGAGAGGAGCCTGTTGCTGTCTGATCCGTGGAGCTCTTCTCCTGCTGATAAAGGGAAAGGCAAAGAGTTAAGGAAACCAGTGTTTGAGGAGACCAAGGTGTCGGTGGCAGCAGATCGCAGCCTGAGAAAATGTAACTCTGATCAGAAGGAAACCATTAATCCTGTCCTCGATTTGCTAAAGGAGGAGGAATCTGCAAAAGACCAGAAATCGCTTGGGCATGTTATCTCAAGTAAGAGCACGGTGGAATTGCTCAGTACACAGACACTGTTGCAACCTGCTGTGCGGAGAGATCTGCCAATAGCAGAAAGCAGCCCGAAGGTAGAACTGGATGTTATGCAGCCGGAGAGGAAGGTTCTGCACTCAGAGACAAGCTCTTGGAGTGGGAAAGGTGCTACTGGTAAGACACTGTTTTTCATTAAACTAAACAATTTAAGAATACAATGCTTTCTACTGTGATGTATCGGTCACAGCTGTGTGCCTGGCTCTGCTGCGGAGTTTGTAGATTGTCTTTTTTTTTTTCTCTAGAACGTTACTTTATTCTCATTTCTACGCTGAACATTTTTGTGATTTATTGAGGGTTTAATGCCTGTGGGAAATTGTTATGCAAGTCTAAGTTTCTGCCTGTGGCCAAGGCTTTGTGTTATATTTCAATGGCATCATAGGAGATGTAAATTCACGTTGATATAAAGTAACATTAAATAGCAGGGGATGTGTATGTTAATGTTGAACTGCAAGTCCCATGATAGGTTGTCAGCTGAGAAACTTAGGAAATGTCGTTAAATGTGAGCATTGCAGGCTGCCCAGTATAGTGCAACATATAAACTGTTCATTAGGGAGCCTGTGTATTTTACGGAATAACTTGCTCCCTACTGCAAATTATTATGGATATTAGCAGCCACCTCTGATTTACATGACTGTTATATGGTTAGAGCTCAGTGACTTCTAATATACTTATAATTAGCCGTAAGGGCTACCTTATCCCTCATATATTGCTATAGAACTATTATGTTTTCAGAAAGTCTCCAGCAGGCATGCATTTTAGTGTTTCACAGGGGTGTGAGGATGTGTAAGGGATAGTGAAGTGTATATGGCTAGACCTTTATGTAGCCAGCCAGCATTTTAGGGTGGTTGCAGGTTTGGTGTAGCCCAGTGAACATTGATCATTTCTACCAGTGCCCGTGGTGTTTGCGAATGTCGTCACAACTATGACGGAGCTTCGGCAATATGCATAATCTGACGGTGTGGTCAGATGAAAATGACTTTTATTGACATAAATAAAGTTGGCTTTATTTTACTACAATGTGGGGTTTTTTGGATTGCCCAATTATGGAGCACTTCTGCCTGGTAACTATTGATGCGACTACTGGTCGGGACCTAATAAGCAGCGTCCAAGGCGGTGTATGGTACTGCGCTCTCTCTAAGATTGGTGTTATTTACAATCTCCTTGCTTACTACAGCATGAGATTGTGCTGTTAGATTTGATAAAGGCTGTCCAATCTCCCAGACTTGTATATCACAGTGTCCCCTCTCTGGTATACTCACCATTTACTCATTACAACGGGGAAATACTACTGTTGAGACGTCTATGTGACAGACATCAATATTGAGAAATGAGTATGGAAGGAGGTGAAGTATCTGCTCGTGTATAGAAAGTATTGCAACCTTCTGTTCAGGAGCCGTCTATCATTGTGTCAGGTAGAAGTACAACACCTCCATCATTCAACCGCTGGAAAACCACTTTGAGACCATTATCTTAGACAATTGATGATGTTTTGCAGGCTTTAGGGCTCCAAATTCTTCATATTAATAGACAATGGAGGACAGTAATGAAAACTGTTTTACAGGCGATGTAGAAAGTGAGGCATTACCTTTTTTTATTGTATGGGTTTGTGTAGTAGTTTTTTTCTTTTGTTTCATTTTTTTTAAATTCCCCTTGAGGTTACACTGTAATTATCACAGCTTTCAGCACAGTCCTATTTCCGGTCTTAAACTTTCATCCCAAGTGAGCAGTGTGTACTGGTCCTGTTGTTGGCTGTGTTGGGCATTGCTCAGGAAGCCTTTCATTGTTATAATACTTGGGAAACACCTAAATGTTTGGACTCTTACGTGTACTCTTTTAAAGACTGACTAAATCCATTACTGGTCATTATTGTATGTTTATGTATTGCTGCGTTAAATCATATGATAAGGCAAGTGTTTATAATTCTTGTACTATAGTCAGCATGCTGTCCGTACTACTCCTTATATATGTCACTATCTGTGTAAACCTGTGTGGTAGGGTAGTGAGCCTTTGTGTTTATTGGGGGCAATGCAGAAGTCCTGATGTAGGTTTGATTTGTCTTGTAGTTATTTGAGTACAAGAATTGTATTTGCACAAATGGACATTGCCAGCAGTGCCAGGAAATAGCTAGCATGCCATGCTTTGCTATTTGTTGTTTGTCCTTCATCAGCAACCTTTTGTCATTTTTTGTTGGCTCTTTTGATTGTCTGACTTGATTGTAAGTAAGGTAAGATTAAACCGTGTATTTAGTTTCATGATCCATGTATGCAAAATGTAAACTTACAAACTTATGGGCGTCTTTGTTATTTTCTAACCAATTCACTTCAGACAAATGTATCACACCAGCCATTTGTTTGTGTAATAGTTACCTGGAAATATAATATAATGATTAGAATATTGTTATAACATTACACCATGTTCCAAATCACATCACCATTGCTCTAGCTGCAGTTTTTCATACAAATTATCCCAATCCCTTTAAAATCTACAGTTTGCCAATTGCGCAATGTCATCACAACACTCGTGCAGCGCCATATTCTCATGTATATCGCGTCCCACCCATCCTTTTACCTTAGCACTGAGCTTTACGTTCCTTTACGTGTTTCAAGTCTTAAATTAACTTTTAAATATTTGTAATTGAAAATATTCTATGACACTGCTACGTTTATGGTAGTGTGGCATAGAATTATTTTATATTAAAAAAAAAAAAACTAAAAAAAAAAAATATTTAGAACCGAAAAAGCATCACCGTAGTTGTGTGCTGCTTATATTTTTTTTTCTGTAGTATTGTATACTTTGAATCCGCCCCATAAAATAGCTTATTAGCCATATAAGTCAATTGGGGGCCGCGTATTTTTACCATTACTATGGTAAAAAAAAATCGCTCAGTTTTGCTCTCACCTCTATGGAGAGCTTTCAAAAAATGAGCGCTACTTCTGTAAATAAATAAATAAATCTGCGCTAGGTGGCTCGTGGCGGTTCTTGTGGATTATTTTTACAATTGCATTCCTTCCCCCTTATGTATGAAGATGTAATGCAACCTGTGTCTCTACAGCTGTGTTATGAATGTAATCTCTCAACATTTTCAGTCAGCTGGCGGGTAGTCCCCTAAGCCTGAATTGGTGTATTTAGAAAGGCACATGTTTATGAAGTGCCTCAAAAGTTAGTTTATGACCTCTTTCTAGTTTACATTGTGTGTACATGTTGTATTGTTTGCCAAGACCTCATTCTTACACGTGTATGACTATTGGTATTGATTCTATAAGCGTAAGCTGGATGGTGCTTGGTACAATTTGTCAGATTCAGAAAACTCTTTGTGGCTGCTGTAATCCTTGCTATGTATTTAGTTTTCAATATGAATCATAGCTAAATTGTGCACCCATTAGGGTTATGATAAAGTGGGCTAGAAGCCGAAGAGCCCACCCCCTATAATTAATGCACCATAATAGAAGGTATTCACATGCTCACAGCCAGTCTGTAACAACCAACCTCACCGCACAGAAGGAAAGAATGATTGATTTAAAGAAAAGGAAGGAATTCCTTGTAAGAAAATGTAAACCACAGTTTACTTGCCAGTATTGGCCAACCAAGCATGTAGAACTGTATAGATAGAGCCTTCAATCTATATTGCAGACAGACTTTAATTCTTGTTAGATCTCATCAATATAAGGGACCATTACGTCTACTGTAATTAGTGTGAGCCAAGCCATCTAGTAGATGAATGTATTTAACTGCTTATGGCTAATGAATTATGAGTTAAATATCACCTGAGATACTGAGAATAGTCATGTAAATGTCTCCTTACATTACCCTGTTACTGCAATCTGTTTGTCTTAAACATAATATATTTCAATTGCACAAGGAAATCTCAATTTAATAAGATTTTTTTTTTCTTATATTAGTGCATGTAGTTGTATCAATCGTTTTACAGTGTCAACGTTTTGTCTTGTCTGTACAAGCCTATATTTCCAGCGAACACCAAGTTAACAACATCCTGTGTTTTCTAACAGTGTAGCTGTCATGCCTTGCTGCCCTGGGGAAAAGGGTATAAATACTTGTTAAAAATGTTCATTCAGAAAAGATGCAGCGTTTCCTTCCCAGGAACCTGTGTCCGTAGTGCTCAGTGTTTTATTCATATGTATTTGTTAGACTGACTGTACCAGCAAGAGGTGAGCTTACTGCTTGGGATAAGATATACATTTGTTAGAGGGACATGAAAACAAAGGAGCAGAATTGTCCTCACTGAAGGTAGTACCGAGTGCAGTGTTGATATTTGCATTGGGGGTCAGCAGCATGTGAAAATATTATAGTTTTTAGGAAACACATGTGTTACCAAAGGGATGAGCTCAGCAGGCAGATTACAGTGGAGGGGAGGCATAGGGAGGGGGCTACAAGTAGAAGACTGGGAGCCATGTGACTGCTCACTAATGCTGAGCTTTTCTTCACAATAAGCAGAGACTGTGGAGCCGGCCTCTGAACCTCTTGGCACTACAACAGCGCAGGCAGTTTCTCACACTCCGCCTGCGGTATCCTGCAGACCACAGGCAGCAGAGCAAGAAGAGGGGAAGCCCTGTGAAAAAACAGAGGATATTTACTCTGACATAGAGTTCAAGTCAGACGAGGATCTTGACATCTCTGGCAGAAGCATGTCAATCAGAGACAGGTAAGGAGATGGATTTTTTTGCTCAAGACTAAATTTGCAATCGGTGCAATATGCAGAAGATTTTACATGTTCAGGGTGGGCTGATGTCTGCATGCCTGCTACTCATAATTATAGTTACAACATGTACTGAATTATTTCCCCCACATCCTGCAGCAATATCACTAATGAAATGACTGTATATTTAACCCACCAAGATATACTGTACCTACTGTACTAGTAGGCTAATTAGTTGCTGACAAAATTAACCCCAGTCTCTGTGAGTTAGGGAATTTAGACAGGAAGCTCCATTGGGGCATGTACTGATGTGAACGACACGTATTCTCTGCATGTGGAATTGGTGGCCCTATATAAATAAATGGTGATGATGATTATTGTCTGAATTAATATTTTCTTGCCGCTTGTAGCATTAAAGGAAAAAAAATGTATTAACTTTTTATTGCATATAATGTATCTCTGTACATAGATGCCATCAATACTTCTATAGGAAACCATACAGGAAAACAGTATTTATCTTTAGAGATTACAGTTGTAACCTTATAGTAAGATGTCCTCTAACCAGTCTGCAACTTACAGTACATTGTATTTTGCTGTCTGTGCACTTTAACTGTACTTTGTGGAGTCCGTGAAACTGAGCACGGTTGAGTCATATTATAGTGTGAATCATGTGTTTCTCATTATACTTTAATTGTGTACATAGTCAATGGCTCTGTAGCATTGTGCTCATCGGATAAATCCTTGTTGCACACAGTAAAACAGAGGGCTACAGGCATGTCCTATTGTTTTGTTGTGACTCAACATGTTATCTCTCTTAACACTCCAAGGGAATACAATAAGTATCTGTCTCTTTTTAGCCCTGCAGGGTCTGAGCCCTAATCTAATGAAATGTAAGTAACCTCTGGACTGGCAGATTACTGTGTGACACCACCCATTTCAGATGTCCAGAAAGTTTAACGTTGTGACAATGTTCTGTCTTTTCTTGTGGATCATTGTTACGTCTCATGGGATTATTGTACTCCATATACTCTGTTTGCTTATTAAGATGACAGCCATTCATATTAATACAGTAAGATAAGTCCCTCCACACACCTGAGTACAGAGTTCCCTTGTCTTGATGTAACTCCTTGCAGAACTGCTCATGGAGGAGGAAGGAAAGCTTTGAAACCCAATCCTCTGACACCTCTTGTGTCACAAAGCTCGGCCATCCACTCAGTGTCATCGACCTAAGAAAGCGCTGAAGTGTCGACAATGCTTGAAATTCGAAATGTTCCAACCAGATAACTGATCGGTGATCAGATAGAGTATCTCATGAGTTGTAGTGACACCAACCGTACATTTCTGAAGTTGAAGGTAGAGGCTTGTGTAGTATAACTTAATTTTCCTGTGGTGCTCTTTGCTACTGGTTACAGCAGGGTTATTCAGTCATATCCTATCTAGTAGCCAGAGAAGATGTTTGCCCATTGACAGTAAAAGACATGACCCTGGAAGTTAGATCCCAGCAATACTTTTTCAGCGGTTTGGCTACTTGGCTCTTGGGATTTGTCCAGCACTGGAATACATGGCAAGTACTGAAATGTGGTAGTGTAAAGGTGTGCCACGCAGGTGCTTTTAATGCTAACACTTTTCTAGCCTTGGAGGGATGAAAAAAAAAAAATGCTCTGCATTCATAGCGCTCAAATAACTCTATACTGACGCATTGAAGTGAACGGGGAACGCTTATCCTTTGTTACACTGGATCGCTTTTAGCTCAGAAATTGCTGAATGCGCCTTTGTTTTGCGATGAGCGCTCCCCATTTACTTTAGTGTGTCGGCACAGGGTGATCTAATTCTAGTGCTAACCCCTCCAGGTGGAAACGTGCTAGAATTTAAAGCACCCTAATTATGTGCTATATTCTGCCTATGTTAGTTTGCCTCATTGTATAAGATAATATGCCAGGCATCTAGACATAGTGGCAACACATCTTTTCTACCTAAATGGCAAGCAGCGTAGAACACCACTTGATGATCATATTGCCTTTTGTCCTAGAACTGTAGTGAAATGTTCTTTCGGGTCTCTGTGGACAGCGTGACTTGTTAAGAATGTCTCCCAAACAATGTGACATATTATTCCCTCTTAGGCTGGCGCTGCTGAAGAAGAGCGGGGAGGAAGACTGGAAGAACAGGCTTAACAAAAAGCAGGAGTACAGCAAAGTGTCTGTCATAGAGCGCAGCTCTCACACCCAGCTGCAAGAAATTGAGCAGTCGCTGAAAAAGAAGGTAAAGAGAACCATGTTAGGAATAAACGCTCCGGCTTGTCCAAGCACTGTGAGATGTAACAGTCCTGCTTGATTCTAGCTAATTGCTGCTGAGTCTGTGACTTAACTCTGACATTTCTAAACCCAATAATTTTTAACTCCTGGTTGTCTGCAGCTGAACCTCGCACTGGGAACCCCTGTTGCACACACGTCGACATTTCTGTGTTTTGTCTTATAGTTTGCTGGAACAACTTAAATTCTCTTGAGACTAATTACATCTAGTGTGTTGGCTAATGCTCTGCTATTACTGTAATGTGCTTTGGGCACCTGTACGGTGCTCTGCAGCCTCTTCATTCCTTGGCATAAAGGTCATATCGTTTTTACAGAGTAACTTCAGTTGCATTCAGAGCAGCTCAGCTTGTTTTATACTTGTTGTCTTTGAGTGGTTGTAAGAGGGCACTTGATTTGTCATTTCTAAGTACTTATACAAATGGAAATGCTTCTTGTGGGTGTAGTGTTCTGATGAAACAAATTCCTATCCCTCGATTTCTGCATTTCCCTCCCATGTACGGTTAGGACAACTAGTTACTTGCCTCTTCACAAGGACTTGGATACAGTTGTCATGAACATGGATCTCTAGCTCCTTAGCACTCATTTGTGGGATTCATAATTATTTTCAGGGAGTTGACAAGTGGCCCATGGCCCCCGAAGGTGGAAATTGATTAACGGCAAAGGATCAGATCCCAATATTTAATCTTAGTGCCTCTTATGAAGTATTTATAGAACCCCAAATATAAATTATGCTCACTCTGTAATCAATAGATAGTTAATCTGTCCAGGAGAATAGCTTCTTGGAGGGCCACAAAGTGCCCATTGGCCACCTGTAATCCACTACTGTCACTCGATCCCAGTTGATTCAGAGAGTTGGTAAAAACAATATGGAATGGGGCAGCACAGTGGCTTAGTGGTTAGCACTTCTGCCTCACAGCGCTGGGGTCTTGAGTTCAATTCCTGACCAAGGCCTTATCTGTGTGGAGTTTTGCGTGGGTTTCATCCGGGTGCATGGTTTCCTCCCACACTCCAAAAACATACTGGTAGGTTAATTGGCTGCTATCAAAATTGACCCTAGTCTCTGTGTCTGTGTGTATGTTAGGGAATTTGGACTGTAAGCTCCAATGGGGCAGGGACTGATGTGAACGAGTTCTCTGTACAGCGCTGCTGAATCAGTGGCGCTATATAAATAAATGGTGATGATGAATGTCCAATGTTGGGCAGCTTGGTGCAAACTGGAGACTACTTGTAAGAAAGGAGAACTACTCGCTTTCATGTTGTCTCGTATATTGCTTGCAGCTAATGACACAACATGGATCGGGAACTGTACAAGATATTAGGGAAACATGCGATCACTGCGTAAATAAAATGGAAGGAAATAGCTGGCTAAAAACTCTTGTTGTTTATAAATCTGTATCTGTGTATACTGCATACAATACAGAATTCCTCTTTATTAGCATGAACAAATAAAAAGGAGAGCGCTGTTTACATATAGATAAGTACAAGTTTATTAAAATAATTAAAACCAGTAAACTCGCTGTATAGATCTATTATGGAGTTAATAGCCTCATTAATCAATGGATCACAATTCATAAAAATCCCAATACATCACATGAGCGGTCCAAGAACAGCATCAATTTTACACATATAAACAGTGATCACTTTTGTCATAAAGAAGCAAATAGTTCACATCCTTCTTTGATAGGGCAGCAAGATTGTCACCAGATAAAACATGAATATATAGTTTTTCAGACTTTCTTTAATCAATCAAAGGAAAGTAAGTAGTATAAAGAACCGTTCTTCATATGGGAGCAAACCACAGCATAAATACAGCAATAGTGCAGAGATTCAAAGCAGATAAAGTACTTCTCAATGTTAGCTGTGGCATCTGAAGAGGAGTTATAAATAATGATCCCAGAGACAGTTCAACTCCTTTAGGTAACTTTCTCAAGTCCCATCGATGGATGCCAAGCCCTGGTGTTGAATGGGCAGAATCTCCAAAAACTAAACGTCTGCGTTCTGACGCGTTTCTCCGCCCTCTGTTGAATCACTGGCGGTTTCTTCAGAGGTAAAAAAAAAAAATCACGTTTGATTCAGAGCACTGTTTGAGTCGGTCTGGTGATCACGTGATCCCAGACAGCCAATCAGATTGACATCCATTGTTCATATTCAATAGCTGATTCAGTGAGTAAAATTTGCTAGCCTGTTGCCGTGGCGATAGTTGTGAACAGACTAAACATCTGATCTGCCAGAATAGGTGGACTCCTTAGAATCACCGTTAATAATTACTGATAAATAACAACAAATAACATATGTATAACCGAACATATAAAGTAGTCATAAATCTTCAATAAGTTAGTATAAATGACGCCTAAAAGTATATATCCTTACACAACATGAAGACTAATCCTTAAATCATGTTGCTAAAACCATTGGCAACATTGTATATCTTAGGATAATTTTATTAACATCTAACACTCGTAGCATTTTATTAACACTCATTAATGAGAGGTATAGAGTATTAGAATCCGATATTTAATTGATTCTCAATCACTCTATCTAAGTAGTATATCTCTTTAGAGAATGTGGTTAAATTCATATTCTGGTATAGCACAAACCCATAATAAATAACAATAATCATAGAAGAGACAACAATGGTCAATATTCAGATTACAAAACCTGTAACTACAAGCACCATAAAGATGCAGGAATAGCACCGAAATATCCGCTGGATGTAATAATACTCGGTCATTAAACAAATATAATGTACACACACACGAGTGACACTCTGATCATATAAAACATAAAATTCTAGTGTATTCTCTGGAACATAATGACACCATGAATACTTCTGTATACTATTTACACTTCCTCCTCTCTAGGTTGTGCTTATTTGTTCTATTGCTTTCACTTTTATACCTTTTCAAATTCCCATTTGGACATAAGTTGACATGCTGTGATAGACTATGCTTTTCTCTATTTTTAAGAATCTTGCGTCTGTGTTATGAGAAGCGGACACCGAAAGATCTAATTGTAAATCCAACATATTGAATACCGCACTGGAAAATAATTAGACTACAAAGTTGGGTCTTTTCAATAAGGAATTTTTCACCAGATATAAAAGAGAAACATTTTCTGCATCTGTGATCCACATATTTACAGGCAATACATTTATTTTTGCCACACCGATAAAAACCATTCAGCCTGTCTCCAAGCCAACCAACATGTACCATAAAATCTTCCTTTTAAATTTCTTGCTTTCCTGAAGATAGTATTCTTGTCCTTGGTAATAGAAGGACCTATTAATTCGTCCAACTCCTAATAGAGTGGAATTCTCGTTAATCTGTCTGATCTCTGCTACATGACTATTGTATTGAGTAATAAAGACCATCGATTTGTCGCCCTCTTTCCCATTATTCAATATCGTTCTGGGAAATTGATCGAAAAGACGTGTCCTGTCCATCTGCTCGGTTACCCTATTTGCGTTTGTCAAAATGTGTTTAGTATAACCTTGTTTGAGGAATGAGTAATAGTTTATCAAAAAGTTTCCTTGTAGATTAGAACAGTTCCTTTTCATACAGAGAAACTGGCCCTTAGGAACATTTATCCTCCTATATCCTGGAATGGCTGCTTTTGTAATGCAGATATCTATGCAAGTCCACCTCCTTGGAATATGTTTTGGTGATAACCAGGTTATCGCTTACCTTCAGTGTGATATCCAGGTAATTGATGTGTGAAGAACTGTGTGTACTAGTAAACTGTAAACCAAAATCATTAGAATTCAAATATGATAAAAATTAACAAATAGATGGGAATTAGATTTCTATGTACCTGCCATAGAGGACTAGGTTTGCCCCGAACAATGAACCCAAATGAATTGTTTCTCAATCAATCCCATATAGATGTTGGCAAAGCTCAGAGCGAACCTAGTCCCCATGGCAGTCCCAAGTGCCTGTAAATTTAATTGTCAGTCAAACAAAAATATTAGCATATAAACAAATACAAAACAGAAACTGGAGCACACAATATGATGCATTGATTATATACACCTACAACTTAACTCAATATAATACTGTGTACTTTTTTTATTTTATTTTATTTTTTTAATTTAATTTTTGCCTTGTCTGAAATCGCATTGAATTGTCAGTCACTTCAAGAATCCAATGACCACATTTACTAAGGTTAATTCCAGGGCTGTTAATTCCTACCTTTAGCTGACCCAAAGGTAACAGAAAATGGAAAAAGAAAAGGACGATGACCATAAGGGGCTGCTTATTTGTAGTAATGCCTATTTATTTTCCAATAACACCAAGGTTAAATGCCCTTACAATATTTACCACTGAACTTGTATGGTTCATTAATAATCCTCACTCATTAATTGGACAACCAGCTGATACCCTGATTATTTCCTTGCACGTGTGCAGCATCAAAAGTATCACATAGCAAATGCTACCACAGAACATATAGCTGTAGTCTAGCGCTCGCATGAAAATTAAAAGTTGTCAAGTATCTGGGGAGGGAGGTGTTATTTTACAGTGGAATTTAGTATTTTAGGTAGTCCATATTGCTTTCATTAGTGCTTAATTAGTGGAAAATGATGTGCCACCCTAACTATAATTGTTACAGTATCTGCTACAGCGGATTTGTTTTCCATAGTTCCAGTCTCATGTTTTTTATTCCGCCGCTTACTGTTTCTAGTACACTGTGTATGCACTCCTGGCATGTTCAAACCACATGAACCGCGTGCTTAATCTCCACTTTGAAAACGAGCCCTCAATGTCACTTTAAAAAAAAGTCTTAAGAATTTATATGAATGCTTGGTAATCTAATACCCCATGTAATGCATCATTAATTCTTCTGCAGAATTGTATAAATTCCAACTGTTGATTTTAAGGATATTTGCATATTTACATTCTCAGGCATTCGTCTGTACAATATTTTTTCATCTCTTAATCGCAGTAGTTAAAGGTCACAACATGTTGGTGTTATCACACATTGCCAGCTCATTGGTTTATGTATATGGCAAACAGAGGCTGTCGGAGATCTGCAGATCTTTCTAAATCGAACGTAAACAAGTATGCAAAACTTTTTCTGCATATGATAATGATGATTCTAAGATCGATTTTGTTAGTGCCCTGAAATGAAAAGAATAGAATGAGTTCATGTGGTTTAGATGGATATTTGTCATTCTGATTTACAAATACAGAATATTTTATGATTGATCATTCAATTGTCGTACCTGCAAAATATCAAACGCGCTTTGTCCTGAAAGGGCTGATCCTTTAAATCTTAAAAATGTGCCCTTCACCTCCTAGTGACAGATAGCTGCTCACTTCACATCAAAGGGCTTTAGAAGGTCCAGTAATGGGTCTCAGGGGCCTGCCGATTGCTGTATAGATAGGAAAGGGAACTGCATTATGAAATCGGCCTATACTGTACCCCCCTCGGTACTGCTCACACAGCTGATGGCCATATGTGCAGTATAGTTGTGGAGGAGGTTTTCATCACTTACATGAGATGAAAGCAAATGAAATGCATGTGTTCTTAACCTAGAGGACACACGTTAGTAAAGTCATTAGTGTCTGCAGCTTGGGGGCTATTGAAAGAATCTGAATATCACTTCTTTTGTTTATCTTGGCAAACAATACTCCTAAAAAGTTTAATAAGGTTTCCTAGTGCTTCAGTGTGTGTGTGTGTGTGTGTGTGTGTGTGTGTGTATCCCAAAGTGTAACATTGAAAATCGATGCAATACATTTATTTCTGCCATCCGATGGAACCTTGACAAAAATCTTACTGCGCATGTCAGATTAATGTGCAGTACATGAATACCGTGCTATAAGCAAATTCCTGTGTTCTTGTCCTATCTTAAATTGATGGGTCTGTGATCTGAGTGGAGGTAACTATCAGTTGCTGAAAAAACACACCACATAATAGTGGAGAACTGCAAGTGATTGACAGTTACGTCCCCTCAGGTATCAGATGCTGCATTGTGTAATTAAAATAATTAAACACTATGCATCCTTCCCATATTTTGAACCAGCCAAAGGACTAGGCTGTCTGGGTGGATTTCCACTAAAACAGGGAGACCATGAACATTGGCACTCGCCTAGTTCCTCTATGGGGAGGATTGTGTGTGCGTCCAAAAACTAGCATCCCTATCCCAGGAGCTGCTATGGTAGCTGGGGTAATTAACTAGTCTACTGTATTTGGATATGCAACTTTACCATCCCAGTGTTCCCAGTATTATGGAGAAAGGTTTAGCGTTTGGAAACCAGAGCACCCAGAGAAAAATCAATACACCCACAGGCCAGAAACCTATTGTTCTGTACAGCGCTGCGTAATATGTAGATAAATGGAACTCTGCTTCACTATAAGGTTTGTGTCTGGTTGGCAATGAGGGAAAATACCAGGGAATCCTGGCTTTAATAATAATAATACCAAAAACAGTCTGTGTTTTTCACTATAGCAAGGGGACCCCACGTTCATGGTCTCCTGGTTGTAGTAGATTCCAGCCCAGACTGTCTAGCTCTGTAGCTGATTGAAGATTTGGGAGGGTTCATGCTGCCCATTCATATTTATCTTTGGCAGAGGTAACGGTCAATCGCTGCACTATTGCACTACATGTAGCTTTTCTGCAGGTGAATGACTGTTAACGCTGCTTAGACCACAGCTCCTGCTGATTCATTCATTTTAAATTAATTACAAAACAAAATAGCTTCATCTGTCATTCTGTGTAAACTGCAATTCTCTCCATGACCTCTAATATTTACAATTTTCCAGTAGCAAACCATGCAACTGCACTCTACTGTTATGGATGTTTCGGAATACATAGAGGATTGAATGGAGGGATACACATATGAGCCTTTTATACAACTGGCCTATAACCTTTAATCTTGCTCTTTTTATCTAGGTTGTAAAAGCAAAAAAACCCTTAAAATTAATAAATCACTCTGTAGAACTTATACTACAATGAACTGTCTTACAAGAGGACTCCAGTGTTCTATATATTTTTACTAAAAACGGGGATCGGACTGCTGAGAACTGATGTAAAGTCATTTTCTCTGATGAATCCCCTTTCAGATTGTTTGGGGGCATCTGGAAAAATGCTTGTCAGGAGAAGGAAAGGTGAGTGCTACTATCAGTCCTATGTCATGCCAACCGTAAAGCATCCTGAGACCATTCATGTGTGGGGTTGCTTCTGAGGCAAAATTGTGAGTGAGCCCACTCCCTTGACTCCCTTGACACAGCCATGAATAAAAAATGGTACCAAAACATCCTCCAAGAGCAACTTCTCCCAACCATCCAAGAACAGTTTGGTGATTAACAATGCCTTTTCCAGCATGATGGAGCACCTTGCACTCCCCAGACCTTAATCCCATTGAGAACTTGTGGTCAATCCTCAAGAGGCGGGTGAACAAACAAAAACCTACAATTTCTGGCAAACTCCAAGCATTGATTAGGCAATAATGGGCGGCCATCAGTCAGTATGTGGCCCAGAAGTTGATTGACAGCATGCCAGGGCGAATTGCAGAGGTCTTCAAAAAGAAGGGTCAACACTGCAAATATTGACTCTTTGCATAAACTTAATGTAATTGTCAATAAAAGCCTTTGACACTTATGAAATGCTTGTAATTCTACTTCAGTATGCCATAGCAACATCTGACAAAAAGGTTTTAAAACACTGAAGCCGCAAACGAATACTTGTGTCATTCTCAAAACTTTTGGCCGTGACTGTAGATGGTTAATTCAGGTATATTCATTGTTTGTGCTTTCAATAAATTTTGCAGAATGATTTTATTTGTGTGGTTTTCTTGGGTTAAAGGGGGGAAAAAAAAATCACCTCTCCAGATGTGCCTTGTTTGAAGACATTTGCAGAAGTGTTCGCTTAGTTCATGTTTGGCTTCCATCAGCTTGGATGAGGTTACTGTTAAATATACATTGGCACAGTTTTTAATAGGAATAAACTCATGAAGGAAAATATGTTTCAGATTTTTTTGGGGGACAGTTTTCTATTTTTCTTCTAAAAAAATTACCTGAAGAGTTGCTAACATTAGTCTTATGCACGGTGTAGATTAATTGCAAGCTGTGCTGACAAGGAACAATGACTTTGAGGAACCTCTAGAGGCAGGGTTACAGTGATGACCACCCATGCCTTCTTTTTAGGTTTAAAAAGCAGGCATTGGTGGTCATGAATGTGTGTGATTAAGAAATTGCTGTTTCTTTGGTTGGGGTCTTAAAGGATAATTCCATCTTCTGGGTGTCATTTATAAAAGTAACTACCACCTCCATTGCTCCATTTTGCTTGAACTATGGGGGTCCCTCCTCTGACTGCCATTGCTGCTGTCGCCACGTCCCGTTATAAGGCCACTTTGGGGCCTTATAACTGGAGCATGATGGCAGTGCTAGTTTAGGGGGTTTCTGCAACCTGCTTCAAATAGTCGCGTTTTTTGGTTGGGGGGGGGAGGGCGTGGCGGTATTTCTTCAAGTGGACGGAGGGCCACACTGTTTAGACACTCGCTGAGTATTTTCTTTGGAAAAGGAAACAGGGCTTCCTTAATTTGCCGCCCAGCATTCATTTTCCTGGGCACATGGTCTGCCCTTGACGTATGTTTTGGTGGCAGAAGAAGGCCCTGGGATAGGTAATTTACTAGTACCTTACTCCCAAAGGGTTCTCAACCTTTGTCATATCATTTATAATTTTTAATTTGAAGGCTTGTTTAGGGCCACGATAATACATGGTGCAAACGCTAATATTTGTAAAGTATTGTGTGTCCTCCATTATTTTTTGCCAGCAAGAGACTGTTTTAACAATTTTAGTGTGTAAAACAATACAACTTTGGTTATAGTTGCCTATTGTTTGGCTTTGTTGAAAATAACATTGTTTGAAATGCTTATTTTTTTATTATTTTTTTCCTTGGTCAAATACACGATTGACTTCACAATAATTTGAGTCACATGGTTTCTGTTCATGCTCTATTTCCTCATTGGTTGGATCAATGTTGCCATCTGTCCTACAAATAAAAACACTTTTTTAAATATATGTGTATTAATCTGATCTCCGTGCACGGCTTCAGGAACAAGAGCTCCTGAAAGTGTATATATAATCTCTATCTCTCCAAATCCTGTTTATATACATCTAAGAAACACCTCCAGAGTATGCATATTACTCAAGTCACTGCAAAAACTTTTAATTATTTAAAGATCTGCATCAATGCCCTTCTTCCTGGTCTACCCATAACCGGGCTTTCACCTCTACAATCTATTTTGAATGAGGTAGCTAGACTAATTTTCCTCCATAAATTGATATTCTACTGCAGCTCTGCCTACATTTTTGCCTGGATTTTTTTTTATCAAATCCTCCATATACTTTTCTTCTACTAACCTATGAGGCCTTTAATAAAACTCCACTAACATACATCTCTTCCCTTGTGTCAGGTTATGTCACTACTCGATCCCTCTGCACCTCTCCTCCACACTCATTTCCTGCTCCCATTGCCGGTTATTTTTTTAGGCTTTACCCACTCTGGAATTCCATCCCTCGTATAACTTGGCTTTCCCCTAAAATTTCAAGTATTCCCTGAAAATTCACCACTTTAGTCAAGGTTATTAAATATCCACCATAGCTCCCTAAACTATTCTGATTACCACCCATCTAATCGGGTGACTCAACCTTTTTATTTATTCTTTTTATGCTCCACTAGCCTACTGACCTCCAAACCAACATTGCTGTGTGACTGGATCACACAGCCCCACAAAGTACGTTTCTCTACTGCCCATTGGTTGGACCTATATGTGGTCTGTGACCATTAGAATCAAACCCATGTTTTCTTGTAGGTTATAAGCTTGTGAGCAAGGCCTTCTTGCCACTTTATTTAATACCCAATGGTGTTTTTTGTTTTTTTGTTTTCTTCTCTTTTACTGTTTTGTTTCCAATTTTAAACCACTGGGATGTGTTTACTCTACATAAATAAATGTTGATAAAAAAAAAGAAAAGCGCACTATAACTTAAATTCGTTCAATTTTTCTGAAAATATGGGTCCTGTTTACAAAAAAGATTAAAACTAGCGACAATTTACACTATTTAGTAGTTGAGCATTTGCTGCTTTGAGTACATATGAAGATGGAAGAAAATATATTGTGTGTGTATAATGATTTTTTGTTTTTCTTTTTGGTGTTCTGAATTTATTAGATGTAGTATGTGGACAATTGCCATATCAGATCTTTTCTTGGGCATCTTCTTCTGATAGTTGATAGCCAGCACACAGTAAATATGTGTTGTCATTGAAATTTTTTTTTTTTTCGAGACTACCAGGATTGTAAATGACTGGTAATATGTCCCACATGTCTGAGCTGTAGCAGTGGTATTTGCTATTAAGCAATAGCTCCTTTTGAAATACGTATAATTAACACTGCTTTTAACCCCTGATTTATGAAGAGCCATTGACGCACTTGGCTCTGTCTTTATAAATGTAACCATGTGATCACAAAAACTGTGCTGGCTTTATTGCCTGGAACGTCAACCTCATGCCTCATCACCCTGTTTGTTTCGACCTGTAGGAAGAAGGAGATAATAAAGATGATTATGTCCACTGTAATCAGCTGTGGGTAAGCTGGACTATGCCATAATTGATGGAAATAGTGTTTGCAATATTGGCTGTGTGCTGACATATGCTTTTTGAGGCTTTTGAAGAGGTGGCACCAGTGTTTTGCTAAGTGTTCCTGTGACATTTTATACAATGCTTCATTGAATCATTAGCACTAGGCTACTTTTTCGGGATACCTTTTTAAATGGTGGGGGTTTCTTACAGGGCTGGACTTGGTAAATTATCAGATGATTGTATACACCTAATTATAGTCACACACTGCATGGGCATGGCCTTTGAGAGTACTTGGGATCAATTGACTACTCTTTGTAGTCCAATGTTTTAAGCCATGCCTGTGCTAAATACTGCCCTCTACTGCTAGCTGGCTATACTGCAGAATTTGTATATGATCTGACAAATCCTTTCTCCTAATTATCTTGCTTTGCTTCTGCTTCTGTCCATAGGAACCTGTCTATGCTTCTATTTACTCTCCTGCTATACCTGCTGCCTATAAATGCCAGTATTTTATTCCCATACATCAGGTGAGGAAACCGTGTGATCCTGCATATAATACCAGCACAGCTTCTAGTGCAGCACCTGTGTGTTCTAGAGCTGAAACTAAACAGTTGGGGAAGGGGGCTAGAGACCAGTTTGCAGTTTGGGTCTTAAAATATGGTCATAGGATTTTCTGATACAGGGTGTGTACATCCGTTTTCCCCCTCAAACCTGTAATTCCTATTTAAAAATAAATTCTCACCAAAATCTTTCACTTATACCTAAAGTCTTGTTATAGTCTGTTCAAAGTACACGTATGTCTTAAGGTCCTTTTGAAGTTAATTCTTACCCAAAATGTATTATTCTGAATGGCAATAATACCAGCTTGTAAACTGAATCTGTGCGCGTGTCTTTATTTTTGTGGTGTCTTGTGTACGACATTAGCTGTTCACCTGAGAATGCAGCAGGCTATTTGTTTAGGTATATCTCAATGTTCAATGCCCCATAAATGTTCCGTTCTATAAGAAAAATGATGATGATCCTGCCTTGCATGGTGGCACATCTATATTGGCTTTGTATTGACTTTTAATGATCTTCACAATATCTGAAGGTTGCAATGTTATACTGCAGACATGATTTATCAGTAGGCTAAGCTAGCTCATGTCCTGGACCCGCTTGACTTGGTACTAACCGTTTAATCTGTCCTTTAGACACCTTTAAGCTTATGAGAACCATACTTGTTGCTTCTCCCCTCTCTGATTGCTTGTAACTCCCATCTTTTTTTCACCTGTAACCCTCCCCACTAAGTGTCCTCATGGGAACAGAGATGCTTTTCTTGTCTTTGTGTATGTGACATACCTACTGCTCTGGCTGGTGCAAGTGGGTGGCTTGTTGGCATGTTCTCCCTTTCCTACACCTCACTTCTCTTTCTGCTTTCTTATGTTTCTGTATTTTGTTTCTTTACTTTCAAGGTCAGTAATGATAGCATGAGAGTCTCAAGTCCGGTGACGTTTGCTGAACCTCATCCTTGGAGATGGAAGGTGAATTTAGATCAACATAGCGTAATTGGAAAACTTTACATTATTATTATCCTTTATGAACCTCCACAACACTGTGCAATGGGGTGTAGAAAGAACTACAAACAGATTGCAAGCTGTGCAGACTACAAGCGAGTTGCATAGGAAGGTAGAATGAGACCGAAATTAAGTGGTAGGGAAGAACTACCAATGGCACAAAGAACAGGTCGTACAAGTTGCATAGGAGGGAATGGGACAGACCAGGAAACATTGATGACTGCCGGTGCTCAGGAGCGAGGGGCCCGTGGTGCTGAAGGAGACATGGTTAGCATAGGAGCGTGGGTGGCTATTAAGTTGTTGAGAACTTGCATACTCTATATGTTCTTCTGGAATATGTTTGAAGTGTACTAGTGACATTGTAGAGCATCTTTGGGCAACCCGTGGCGGCTCTCGGTGGTTGTTCAAGAATAACTAGAGGGCAGGAGCTTACCTGAGTCTGATTAAGAGCAATGTAACATCATTTACTGATGAAGCAAACAGCCTTCTGTTCATATACTGCTTTCTTAAATTATTCAACTTACCTGTATATTGTTAATATACTCTAGGCCCTATTCTAACTTTCTGAAGGAACTATGAATACCTTTGTCCTTAGTTCATTGCATAGAATAGTGTTTTTAAAGTGTGCTTGGCACAGATAGTTCTGTCTTGTCATTTGGAGTAGATTCTGAACATCCCAGATTAGCTCTCCTTCCATCTCCCATACTAAGCTAGATGAGAGCGATAAAGGTCACATGCCATGTGTCTAGACTTCACTGGTATGGGCTGCGCTCCATCTACTTACAGCCTTTGCCCAGGAACATCAGGATGGCGTTGATGCATTATTCTTTACCTCCATTGCGTTCTTATAAAGGGATTTGTGCTAGAAGAGTTCAGTGTTTAGATGTGATGGGTACATAATGGGATATTGATGGTTTCCCTCTTCAGTTAAATTTAATTCATTTTATGTAGCATGTATATTTTATATTCTTAAGGCAATAATATATAAAAGACATTTGGGGGCGGTAATTAAAATAAAAGGAGAAAATAAAATTGCTGTATTAAGCCTGCCCCTGTGGCTTTGCACCCAGCACTGGATCCATTGATAACCTTCATGGTCGACCTCAGCCTGTGTATGTATAAATTTGTGTTCATTGGTGTTGTACACCACTATGTGTGCCTCTGTTGTTCATACATGTGGCAGTAGAAATCACTGGTCAATCTGCTGTGTTCTGAAATGTGAATTTAAACCGTGTCGTCAGTAATCCTGATGCCAGAGCAAGTGTTTATCACAACAATCTTAATGCTGATTTTGTAGCTTCTTATGCAGCAGTACCCACAATGCCAGTAGATGCCAGTGCGTTCCTTTTAGAAAACAGAATAGCTGAATGTGACTTGGGATATAAGCAGTAATATTGGTATACTGGTATTCTATAATAAACCTTCCCGTCATCTAGCAGAATTGTGTAGGTCTGATGACTGGGAATGGAACACTGTCATTCAGGAGATACCCCCCCCCCCCCCCCCCAATATCCCTGCTCTTTGCCAATGGTTTGTTCTACTGCTGCTGTTAGCAGGACCGTTTAGGATTTCATGGCTCTTAAAACTGTTGTTGGTAGCAACTGCCTATGTGGCTTTAGTGATCAGATGCTATGTACACAACAAGTGGTGTGATTCAGTAGCTTCAGTAAAACCAAATCTTCTAAAGTCTTGTTGATATCTTCTGATTGGTGAGGATCCTGGATGTCTGGCCCCCATGTTTCTGCTAGTTGGGGAGAACATGGCGATAGAGATAGAGAAAATAAAAAAAAATTATGTATATATATTTTAGGACAGTGGAGTTATTTAATGAGTTGAAAGGGTGACGCACTGTTCTTATAAATAAGTTTATTAAGTCTGTTACAAGACATAGTGCTGATGCTTGCTTTATGCAGTCACAAACTATAGGACAGTGGTAGCTAATCCGATCCACTTCAGGGGCAGCATGGGCAGACCTCTCTACCCTTCAAAAAGGCCACGCTTTACCCTTAACCTCGGTAATCGGATAAAACAATGCATTTAATCAAATAGACATCTATCTGTAATAACCTATCAACAGACATTTTAAACAAGTGTTACAAGCTGTAACAAACACATTTGACAGTAATGCAAGAAGGAGCTGTGGGCCGCAGGTAAAAGACTAGGAGGGCCGCCTGCTGCCCATCGCTATTGAACGGCATTTTAGGCTATACAATGTTTGGAGAATTTTTTTTCCGGAGAGGTGAACCATTAGTTAAATATACATATGTACAGATATTCATATATGGATAATAGGAACCCACTATTTTGCATACAGTAGGTCCATTTCAAATGTCTACATTTTATTTGTCTTTCCATGGTGACAAGTCTGCCTGCTAACAATTATTAGCTTTAGCTTCTAGCTTCCAGAGAAGTGTTGCTGAGAGCTGGCTTACAGGAAGTTGGCTGCAGTAATTCAGGCTATGGAGCTGTGTAACAGTGGTGGGCGCCTATACACATGAATTGGGGCGTGCAGTTACTCATGTCATGTTCAGTGTGCGAAGAGTAAAGAAATTCTGTGATTTTTAAACTTGTTTATCATTTTCTTTACAAATGTGACTTATCCATTCTGAAGAATACACCACATTGTGAATATGATTGTGATGTAATTAAGTAAACATATTTGGTCACAGTAATATTTGCACGAGATTCTATACCGGCTTATTGACATGATGAATTCTGGGTGAACTCTGTGTTCTGTGGTGAATTAATCTTAGTCCTTAGGCAGTTGTTCCAGATGTTCTTGCATATAAAAATTGTTAAAACCCGACCAGTTGAGGGAGATTGTGGAAATGAGTGTGAAAGTGTTTAGGGACCAGAAAATAATATTTGAGGTGGCCTCCTGCAAAACACAAGATAACAAAATATATTTCAGAACAATTTGACTATGGACGCAATTTTTTTTTTTATCATAATCAAATCTTAGAACATGCAGACAGTTCCCCTGCAATATTTGCCTGGGTGTCAGATCCTAAGCATTGATAAATAAATTGGCCTTAGTGTGTGTGTGTGTGTGTGTGTGTGTGTGTGTGCTGATTGTAGGGAATTTAGATTATAAACTGCAACTAGAGCATATTTTATACAAATCGTTGTACAGTGCTATGGAACTACACTGTGTATAAAGAATGCAGTTTATTTTTACCATAATTAAATCGTAAACATTCTTCTTCATCATTGATCTTGTGGAACGAGGTTCAGATATATATGGTGTAGTACTGCAGAAATCACACTTTGAAGAGCTCTCCCGTACTGAATTCATTATTGGATGCAGCCATTTATTAGCTGAACCAGTACTCGCAGACATACAGCCCAGGAATTATATAGGAAGCAGTGACATTGCTAGGGCACATATTTTCATGTCTTTGTATGAAGTGCCTCAGGGCTGTGTCTGTTTCCTAATGATGGATTGGTGGGTTATACTGAGGGACATTGGTTCAGCCTTCAAGATGGCTGCCTCAGTTGGGTGTTGGCTGGTGTACTGTAAAACTAGAGCACACACAGACAAAAGAAGATTTGTAAATCAATTGAATGGTTTCAGACATTAAACTTACAGTGACAAGTCCTCCCTCCTCTTCCCCTTTGTATGCTGTAAGAATGTTGAGGTCATGATTTTCATTTTTGTTCTAATTGAACTTCCTTTGTGAAGAGAGAAGTCAGGGATGCGCTCTTCCTGTTATGATTACCGTCTCATTCTGTCAGAGGGAGCCCTTTAATGTCCTCCAGAGAGAGACATCACTGACAGCATAGGTGTGTGCAGTGGTCTACTGATGAGGTTTCTGGCAGTGTATGTTAGAACTGCCTGGATTAAAAGCAAAGTTAACTTTGCAAGACTAGTTTATTAGTAACTACTAATAAACTAGTCTTCCTTAGCGCAATAGACAGTGGTAATAATGGGTAGTGTGGCAGCACTGTGGTTCATGCCTTGAAGGCCTCGTTTGGGGTGTTGGGGGAACTGTTTGCATGGAGATTGTATGTTCTGGATGGGTTTCCTTCAGAACCTAAGCATTGACAAGCAGTTTGGCCCTAGAACATATCTATGTATTGCTATATAGTGCTATGGAACTATACTGTGTATTAAGAATACAGCTTATTTTGCTAGGATATGGACTAAATCTGCAGCTGTGTGCTGCTCTGCTTTATTAAGTTACCAGTAATTAGAGGATGTTTACTCATTCCCATCAGTATGCGTCTCTGTGTCCATTGATTAAATAATTTACATTTATATAAATGTGCTCAAGTCGTCCTCATTGCTAATCCCATTGATTGCCACTAAACCTTGCATATGTTGGTTCACTACGAAAACCATTGTGTAACAATCACAGTTGTGTGTGAAGATTCCATAGCATTAGGGTAACCCTTCTAGGGGAGAGAAGAAGCAGACTGTGTGTGATGTATAGCAGAGGGCTGTTGTGACTCTTCTGGCAGTTTTATTCTTCTTCAGATTTGGCTAGGAGGGTAGCAAAATAAACCGCATTCCTAATACACAGTATATTGTGTAGGAATACGCTGTAGTGCTCCCTGTCTTCTATCACTGTCCACTTTATGGTCTGAAGGACTCTTGACTGTCGTGTGTTTGACATCAGAAGAGTCTAAATGGAAAGTGGTTGCCAACATCAGCCTTGTCTCAATTAATGTTTGTTATACGTTCCTGGAACCTCTGCATATATTTGTAACCATTACTACTGATTCTTGTGTAAAGAAACTTTCATGAGATGTTTCTCATTTAAAAACAATACGTATTTTATAAACAATAATATTTTAGTTGTATATTTGTTAAAAGCTGCTACTTGGTTAAGCCCGACCAAACTTTCCTCCATTTTCACTTTGGCCAAGTAACAGCTGGCTGGATAAAAGTTTTGTTGACATTAAAGTGTGTGTAGTGTGTAGTGTGTAGTGTGTAGTGTGTATGTGTGTGTAGTGTGTATGTGTGTGTAGTGTGTGTGTGTGTGTATGTATGTATATGTGTGTGTGTATGTATATGTGTGTGTGTGTATGTATATGTGTGTGTGTGTATGTATATGTGTGTGTGTGTATGTATATGTGTGTGTGTGTATGTATATGTGTGTGTGTGTGTATGTATATGTGTGTGTGTGTGTATGTATATGTGTGTGTGTGTATGTATATGTGTGTGTGTGTGTATGTATATGTGTGTGTGTGTGTATGTATATGTGTGTGTGTGTGTATGTATATGTGTGTGTGTATGTATATGTGTGTGTGTGTGTATATGTGTGTATGTATATATGTGTATGTGTGTGTGTATGTATATATGTGTATGTGTGTGTGTATGTATATATGTGTATGTGTGTGTGTGTGTATGTGTGTGTGTGTGTGTGTGTGTATGTATATGTGTGTGTGTGTATGTATATGTGTGTATGCACTGTTGAAGGAGGAAGCACAATCCGCTTGCTGCAAAACATTTACTTTCTCGCTCTTTGCTGCAAAATGATTAATTAAACCATTGGGACAAAAATTATTCTAAAATGTTATGGCCCACACCGCGTATTGCAGAAATTGAACATTCACATCATATAAAGCTGCTTAATCACAGCCAGAGTTTGACATGTCCCCAAACCATAATAATTGGCTGGAATATGTTCCCTAAAAACTAAAATGTGGGACTGTGGAGTATGAGGCTCACATCTTTATTTTTGTGTCTAATGGGTCTTCATTTTGTGTTTGTTTGTTTGTTTTTTTTGTGTGTGAAATAATTGATTAAGCTATTCAAACATCTTGAAGTCTTACAAACCACTATTTTTTGATTATAGATTATATTAATTGCCTTTCAATTTGTAGTGATTTGGATGAGTTAAAATTATTGTATCATTAGAATCTGAATTATATGCAATCTAAACAATTTTGTTTGGATTTGTTTTCAGAACTCCCGCACATTGAAAGAATTATCTCAAAATCTTTCTAAGGCAATCCATCAAAATATTTGTGGTGTGGGGGGTACATATTTTTACAATATATGTATTATAACAGCATGAAGATTTGCCCTAATAGTCTGTGACTTTTTTTTTTTTCCTTTCTCTCTTTCCCTCCTTCAAAGCAGAGAGTGACTGACGGCAGCGGACTACAGATGAGCATTGAGGAGAGGAAACAACAGATTACAGTTAGAGAAGAGGCCTGGAAGTCTAAGGGGATTGGAGCTTTCAATGACTCTACTCAGTTTACTGTGGCCGGGCGCATGGTTAAAAAAGGTTTGTGTCTTAAACACCATGCAGTGTGAAATTACTTTATGTACCTTTAGATTGTACGCTCCTGTGAGCAGGGCTTTCTCTCCTCCTGTTTCCACCACTTTTAACTTTGCTCTCCAGCTACTCAGCCCACCTCCTCTTGGACCTTCTGCCCTCCGACTCCTCTCGCTTCTCTGTTCCTCTCAGTGGCTCTTAACCTGTCATCCGCGCCCACCCCTTTTGGGCTCAAGTTACCAGCCTGTACTGACCCTCACCCATTTCTCTCTAGATGTGCTTTCAGCTTCCAGAGTTCTAGTTCTTACTGTTAATTGTACTGTGCTGTTTCACCTTGTACTGTGCTATTGTTTGTCCTTGTATGGCGCTACGGACACTTTGTGGCACCCTATATAAAAATTAATAATAGTGGAAATGCAGTTGGGTTTCACACACTCAGTAGCGTGACATTTTAAATAATGATGAAACCATTAGGTGGCAGCACATAGTCATTCCCATCCACCTGCTATGGGGTCTGACGTTGATCACATTCTGTGTTATTGAGCAATTGACTTCTCTTCTCTGGACATGTGGTCACACAACTACTATAACTCCTGGTATGTTGGTAGATGGAAGACGACTGCCATTGTCTTGTATGCTTGGTTATCTTCCAACCACACTATCTGGCTTCAGTGATCTCGGAAGTGGACTGTCCATTTTGCCCAAACGCTGAATGACCCACGTGTGGCCAAATGTGGACAATGATCCTGTTAGTTTGCTCTCCGGCCGAGAAGCAGGATTGCAACATGTGTGGTCAGCTTAAGTTGGTGTATTTTGCTTTCTATTGGGTTTTAAGTAAGGGATTCTTGCATTAGAACTGGAAGGGCTTAGAGGGAAGTAATGTAACTCTCCTACTGGTACTGCATTTCCCTCAAACCTAGTGTAGCAACAGACAACCAGCTGAGTACCAATGAATGTCTCTCTGCCCTGAAACCCCCCCCCCCCCCCATTACCTCCCCTGCCGCCTTACCAACAGAACAGACAATGCTGGGACAGATGTAGTCTGCAGTATTCTGTGGGTTTATTTACCTGGCTAAAAAAATGTTAAACTTACAGGAGAGGTCATTGAAGAGTTATCTGTAAAGTACATAAGTTTTGGCATAAGCACATGTCTCTCCTGAGACCATCTGTTAAATAGATGGTCATGCAGAATAATTGTCGTCAGCATTGTATATATGTGTAATTCAATCTGTGTCAAACAACTGTATTTCCTCTCATGTAGGCTTGGCCTCGCCTACAGCTATAACGCCTGTAGCCTCACCATTGGCTCTGAAACTGAAATCTACAAATATCGTCTCCAAGCCTTCTGAAGGTACGTAACCTACTAAGCCAGACATGTATTTATTATGTATCTCAGTGTCCCATTCTTACAGAACTCATTGCCTACAAACTGCAGAAGCAGTGAGAGATCACCCAACCAATTCACTAGCAACAAGTGACTTTATTTTTGGCTATTTGTATAATGCCACCATATTCCGCAGCCCTCTCCAGAGAATATTGAATCCTTCATCTCTCTTCATGGCCCATTGGCGCTTACAGTCTAAATTCCCTATCACATCATGGGTAGATGTTTGTTAAAAGCCAGTTGACCTACCAGTACGGTTTTGTGCCATGGGAGGAACCAGAAAACCTGAGAGAAACCCTCACAAACGCGCAGAGAACATATAAACTTCACACAGATATCACTAAGAGGCAGCAATGTTACCCACTGTGCAAAGTATCACTTGAAGCTCTACTGATTCCAAGCCATTTAAGTTATCCTACATTGATGAGCTCTGAGAGTGAAACAGAACTATCTGTGTTTCTAGCTCTGTAACATGCTGTGTGAATCACAAGCTTTAGTAAATGGGTGCATGTAACTGATTTGAATATTCTTAAGGCTTTGGCCTTTCTATATTCAGCTAATGGGTACTGATTTGCGTGCAGTATTCCAGTACAAGGTGTCAGAGGAGATCTTGGTTTCAAACATACAGGGTCTGATTCAAGGATGACCATTTTAATTTTTTTTCAATTGGATGGAAATTGCCCTAAAATACGGCGGTATTCATGTACAAGCGGATCTGAAGAAACGTTTCCAGTTGAATCTGGGTACGTTCTGTGTATGCCACTTGCTGTATGCAGTCAGACACAGCACACTACAGGTTATACACAATGCATATGTACAATATAAAGTCCCACCAGAAAGCACAGAAGAAAAATTAAATACATTAACACCTGTTAATATGAAATACATTTATCAGGATGTTAATGCCCTACTGTACATATATCTGCAATTAAGAGCAACTGTAAAAATGCATTTTAAGTTCTGGCATGCATACGTGACCGTCATCACTATCCGTCAGCACTTACACCTGCCCTGTAACTGGTGCAGGTCATGCAGCTATAAATAACATACCTGAGAGATGCCCAGAGCTTGAATTGGACAAATGTGCGTGCGCTTGGCTCGCTCTTACTGTACATTACCTATGTGCATACGTTCCTTCCCTTCCCCGTTCTGACCATGAAATTGTAGGCAGTCGTGAGTGTCCTTTGCATTTTGAAGATTAATTGCTTGCACTCGTGTTCACCGGCATATAGTCCATTTCTGAGCATGCCCAGAGCAGTTTTACGCATTATACGGCACTTATCTGCATTTACATTCCTTACAGAATCGGACCCTCAATACTTTACATAATGCAGCAGTCTCAGGGTGGCCTAGCGCCCCCTTGAGTTCATAATTTTTATTGTGTGATTTTATCACTCTATTTCTCAGTATGTGTGTAATGCTGCTATATCTGTCTATAAAGACAAATTATTTATTATTATTTTTTTATGGCTTCTATTCTGTATACTTGGTCCAATTACAGCAAGTCCTCCATAGATGGAGTTACAAATGGAAATGTACCTGCTGTCAGTATTCACATCAGGATGGGGTGTTTCTTTTACATGACTGAAACATAGTAAATGAGCCAATCAAACCCACATTTTGAGGTACAACAAAAAGGACATGATTTTTTTTTTATTTATTTTTTTTATTGTTTTTCCTCTCACTAGAAATTGAAGCCAAGCCGGATATGCCTTTGGAATCTGATAGAAAATTGGATAAATTAGAATCGTTCTTGGGAAGACTGCACAATAAAGGTCGGTGTTCTACACCTAATATTTAATATTTAGTGTCCATTCTTGCATATTAAAGCTTAGGGCTTATGGTGAACAGTATTTAACTGATAGTTTTTCTTCTTATCGAAGTCTGTTCAGTATAACATGCCCCCGTCCCTTTGGCTAGAGTTCTTGTTTTGGTGAATCATTCATCACTGTGAAACAGGGAGTGTACAGAACCATAAAGCTCCATAGATCATTGGCTAGGTGGTGGTTCATATATCGGCGTGGCCAGAGACTCAGAATAAGGAAGTTAACACAAAAGTAGATGAGTGTGCTAAAAAATAAACTAGGTAACGCATTCTAATAACTTACTAGAAATCCACTTTTTTTTGTTTACAGTATTTTTTAGTGTACTTTGTCTAATTATATAAAACATATACTGTTTCCCTTTTTTTTTTTTTTTTGTTAAATTCAGTGTATTTTCATTATTGCTGATGTGGGTATGCCGGGCGTTCAAAACCAGAAATAGAATTTGGTCTGACACTAAAACAGCCTTGTTTTGAAGTTTTCATTTATTTTCCCAAGAATCAATCAAGGAAACTTCTAATTTAGATGCAATTATTTGTTCTTTTTCGGCCAGTGGGAGGACTGCAGGACACAACTCTGGCAGTCACCAGTAAGTCGGTGAAAGAAGTTATGAAGCTCGATGACGATGAGACGTTTTCTCGCTTCTACCGTCCGCTGGAGTTCTCGGCCAGCTCTGCGCCATTTGACTTCGATGAAGATTTTGATATTTTGTTTAGCTCCGAAGAACCAAAGTGAGTAAACCTACTTATTGTTAAGTTGTGTGGAGTTTTTGATTAATAATGATTATTATGACTTTGACTTTAATACAAATATCGGATCCATATCCAAAAGTTGCAGCCAGATACTGCATTGAGACCCCTAATTTGCTAATTTAATTTGAGCAGGAGTGAACAAAATTACAAATCTTATTGGCAAGTTTAATTCCTCGAAGTGCACGAATGTCATGCAAAAATGATTTAAACCAAGTGTAGTTTATGTAGTATCTAAATATATAATAAAATATATATATCCAAGATTTATGTCTATTACAAATAAAGTAAAAATGAGTCATTTGAGCTTGCATTCTATACATTCGTATTATTCCCCGATGTCGTCTTTTCAACTCTGCATATTATTTTTGGAAGACTCTTTACTGATTTTGTATTTTTTTTATCTTTATACCATATGGAAGTAAATTACTATGGACAGTACATTATTTTATGAGTAATCCAGGATGTTCTAGTGTTTCGGCCATTTATCACTCCGAGCACTGATGAGTAGCACCATATAGATTGTTTACATTAATAGTCTTACTAGTGTAATATTACCCATAGCGGCTCTGCAGTCTTGTTTTCTCAGTCCTCTTCCCATGCTGCTCTGACCCCCGCGTATCGTATTGCAGCACTTTTATGTAAAGATGGGTCACTGTATTTAGCATCATCCCTCATTCCACCCCTGTGGCTACCACCGGCAGATATACATACAGCCCCAAGCAAGCCTTTACTGCACTCATTTCCAGCCATTACAAAGACTGCACAATACGAAGGTTACTATGGAGAACTTAGGGTGGTCCATATATCAGTCTTATATTATAAAGTGACTTTAGTGTAAATAGGGTGCAAAGCTAGTGAGTAGCATTGTGACCTGGGCACCTTATGTATTGAGAGGTGTAAATTTAGCAGTGTTGCCTCTAAGAAATATTTTCTGAAAATTAAGATCTGACTTTACAAGTGCAGGCACTCCTTAAATGCAGTTGTACCAGTATCACAAAATTGTCTGCACACTACCATATAATCTTTTGTACACCTGGGGGTAAATTTATCTAACTGTGGGTTTGAAAAAGTGGAGATGTTGCCTATGGCAACCAGTAGATTCTAGTTATGTAGTACATTCTACAAAATGATAACTAGAATCAGGTTGCTATAGGCAACATCTCCAAGTTTTCAAACCCACAGCTTGATAAATTTACCCACTGGAGTATCTTTCTTTCTCTTTGTAGTTTTATTCATATTTTTTTTTGTTTTTTTTTTTATTTCTACTGATTGAAGGGAAATGCAGTAGGGCCCATAATAAAAGTGTGTATATATATATATATATATATATATTATTTATTTATTTATTTTTTATTTTTTTTTCAAATATATTGTATTGAAAGTTTTACAGTTTCAACAGCATACAGGTTAGACTAGGAGTCAAACATTTTGTTAATAAAAGTAAACTGATAAGTACATTGTTACGAAGAGATATATCAAATGAATTGAAAGTGAAAAGAAGAAAACAGAAGCAGAATGGAAGGGAGGGGGGGAGAGGGGGAAGGAAACTCAGCCCGGCATCCTGATGTCAGCAAAGCGTTGAGTAAATCATTTGCAATCGAGGTAAAAGTATATATTTTTTTCACCTTAACCTAAGCTTGTCCATGGTGAGGTTGTGATGTATCTGGTTTTCCCCTCTAACAATATGGCAGCAGAGCCAGGAAATGAAATGAATGAAACCATTTCTGACAAAGCCAGAGAAGCCTTAGTTTCAGAAACATGACCATGCTCAGAACAGTGAGGCCGCCATATTGTTCCTCCATTTCAGCTGCTTAGCCATAAATTGCATATTTACACTTGTGGTTTGGAAGACTAAAACACCCATATATCTCCATCCCTCCCATAGTTCTAAATAGAAACCCTTTTTTTCAATTGCATGTCACACAGCCTGGTGCAAAACTATTCCACAGTTTGGCCTTGATACCAGTGGCGGATCCAACATCCTCTGCCCGGTCTCTGCCGACAGGGACAAGCATAGAGTATGCAACTGACAGAGAAAAAGGGGGCTGGGCACCAAATACTATCCCCATCCCCCTAAGAATCTAGATCTAGGTCCTCCACTGCTTGATACCAGTAAACGTTTCATGAACATTCCACTTGGAAGTCAGAAAGATGCAGCATTCCGTTTACTGACCGGTAGAGAAGGGCTTATAAATATGAACCTACTGAAATAAAGAAGTATGAAAAGTAAAATATTTTCATGGGGGTGGGAAGGTTCTAAGTGTAGGAAAATAAAAAAATGCCTTTCTCATTTAACATTTCTTATATGGTACCACACAATGAGTGTCATGTTTTGTATTTCCTTTCAGTGTAGCCTTGTGCTAAGTGATAATCATGAGCTAGAGATCTTTAATATAAAATAGTGCTAACCCCCACTTAATATTACATACATAGAACAAATAAATCTGTCATGTATGATCGAGTGCAGGCTCCACTTTACTTATTTGTTTCTTTAAACCTCTCATACTCTCACCCTCTGGTAGAACTGCACAGTCCTGTGAAAGGGTTGTCGGGATTATCTTGTGAACATATTTCTCAATATGAAAACTGTTGCTGTGCTTTCCTGAGATGTGCTCAGTCTTTACCATAAGCCAGCGGGAATTGCATTAATGGATATTAAATGTCATCCATGTTTTATTGCTTGTTTTGACTCTCTAGAAGATCAGTGTCTGTTAATAGTGCTCTGCAGAAAGGGCTATGGCATTCTTTTCATTTGTTTACAGGCACACAATGTAATCAAGGCATTCAGCTGGTCTGCTCCATTGCGGCTTATAATTCATGCCTTACCTTAAATGGATTATACTCCCCTTGTTCAACACAAGCCAGAAACCATGTGACACTGCAGCTGATCTATTGTAATTGTATTATGGCCTAGGAGTGATACTATAAGGTTTATAACCACAGGTCAGCTCATGTAATAAGAGCAGTGTTTATAGGTCATCTGATAATTTGGTAGTCAATGACTAACCGAAGTGTAGAACAATTAGCTCCCAGCCACCATTAGCAAATTGGACGCCTGTGGAGGGCTGAGCAGAAACTCAAGTGATTGTATTTTTGTGCTTTCCCTCATGATGTAAACCCAGGTTAACCTCCGCTGTTGCCGAACACAAGCGTGCAGTGAGACCAGTGCGCAAGGTCCAGGCTTCCGGGAACCCGCTGAGAATGCTTGCCGCTCGTGATGACATTTTGCAGGAGTACACGGAGACCAGATTGAACGTGGCGTTCATGGAGTCCAAAAGGATGAAGGTGGAGAAAAGTATGTATAAACCTCACCATGAATGTGCCTCTCTCACTGTGGTGGTTAGACAGTGCTGGTTCATGGCTAAAAGCGGACGGACGGCCCCACCTCTGGGGTTACCAACATTTTTGAGACGCAGCTTACAGAACATTATGTTCTCCAGGCATTGGCCTTGAGATAACAATCTGTCTTTGTTATGGAGGCGCCTGTTTTGGTAAGCACAGCGCCTGCCTGATCATGTGGTGCTGTCATGCTGTGCTATCCCACTCGCATACATCAAAGCAGAATGATCAGAAGACACCATCTCAGTAACGGGAATGGTCACTGTGCTTCTATTAATCAGGAGGAGGTTTGTGTAACGCAAACCTTCCTGACCTTGGAGACACCTTCAACGTTGTTTTATAGTGTTGCATTTATTATTTTACATCAACTATTGGTATTTACTTATATGGCGCCAATCATATTATGGAGCGCTGTACAGAGAATGTAGTCCTTCACATCTGCCCCTTTGGAGCTTTGTTTATATTCCCTAACACACACATTCACGCTTACTAGGGTCCATGTCAGAAGCCAGTTATCCCACCAGTTTGTTTTTGGACCGTGTGAGGAAACTGGAGCTCTGAGGCATCGCTGTGTTACGACGATGCCATGGAGGCGGCCAGAAATCTACAACCGGGGGAGAGCTACGTGGTCCTTCTCTCTGTTGTATTGTCATGTATTTTATTTCATAGTGACCACTCTACTTACATATGTAGAATATACACCACTACAGTTTGACAACTTTCACTTACATAATACAATATAAAAGAATAGAGAGAGACGCATTTTTAAAGTTTTTCCCCTGTAATACTGGCCACGTGCTGCAATATCCCTGCAGATATCTGACACTTGTCCCTGTATCGCAACATGTGAGATAAAAAAAAAACCTAGCACAATGCCTAATAAAGACCAGCCCGCGATGCCAGAAGTGATCTGGTTGAATGGCTGGACATGTGTGGTTAAATTGAACAGTGTTCCGGTCAGTCTGCTTGTGTGTAGACAGCTTAAGTTTATGGAGCAAGTGACAGTAGCTGGCGAGGTGTGCTGTTTGGAAGCTAAGCTAATAAAGGTAGTCATATTTGATGTTCGTGCTAGAAACATTCTATATAGGAAATTAACTATTAAAATATAACGTTTCGTTAGAATCCACAAAAAGACCCTTTTAACTTTCTTCATTTCTGTTTTAGTGTCAAAAAATTCTAATTTCTCTGAAGTGGCCCTGGCTGGACTGGCGAGTAAAGAAAACTTTAGCAGCGTCAGTCTGCGCAGTGTCAACCTTACAGAACAACACTCCAACAATAGTGCAGTGCCATATAAGAAGCTTATGTTAATACAGATTAAAGGTATGCAAAGAAAGACTGGGTCATTCAGACTTGCACAGATTTATTGCCTATTATTATATCCCGATCTGGTTTCTCTTTTTTTTAACCTGCTTACAAAGCTCACCAGTACAATGTCATTGTTTGCTTTCTCTTTCCCAGAACCCTTTATTTCCTCCCTGAAAAGTGTAACTTTTAGAAAGGTGCAATCTTCATATTAAGTTCTCAGATATTCATCCATGATGAAATAAATTCACGATTAACAATAGATCCTTTCATGCTAAAACAAATTAAACTCAATAAAAAAAAAAAAACCTGCGCCCTCCACAACAAGAAACTATTATCTTTTATTTGGCTGTACGAAAAGAACAGAGAATTAAATTGCTTGCAACAAAACTCAGGATCGCTCTACCACTGGCTTCTTTTAGTGAATGTTTTATAGACTGCCATGTACTACTTACTCTGCTATAAATCATTTGTATAAAGTATTCTCTGCTATGTATTAGAGACAAATGAAGCACATGATTCTATAAATAACTACACGGTTTTGTTCAGGACGCAGACATGTACAATCGCGGTTGGTTGAGCCTCGAGCTTCCTCCCTAAACAGCGGTGACTGTTTCCTGTTGATCTCCCCACACTTCTGTTTCCTTTGGGTTGGAGAGTTTGCAAACGTCATTGAGAAGGCAAAGGTTAGTGTCCTCAGATGTTGACATCTCCTCACTCTCCTGCTGTGGCTGAGTGATTGTGAATTGTCCTGGCACTGGTATAGATAACTAGGGATGCATTGTCATCTTAACTACCATATAAGGCACCGAAGAGACTGATTTATGTGTCCCTGCACACAGCACGCAATCACTTTAAAGCATGTGTTCTAGGACCAGGAAGTCCTTAAGGAAGGATGCATACAGTAGTTGCATGCTATTAGTTTTTAATTAGCAAATGCTTTTCTGTCTCTACAGCTATATGGGAAAGGGGCTTGCAGTGTAATTTGGTTTCATCCAGTAAACCTGTTCAGAAAACTGCTAACGAGCTCTCCTTCCCTCTTCTATCCTGTTGCAGCAAATTAAATTTGTTGTAGATTTAATACAGAAAAGACGGTAAAGTAGTTTTGCTGTAGTGTCTGTTTGATTAGCTTCATGCACATTCAGTGGAGGAAGTTCCCACACTTCTTGCTGAAAGAACCTTTAACTTGTATTCAAGTGAATTGTAAAATTCAATTTTCTCCCAGACAATCTACACCAAAACAGCCGTGAGGGTTCTAATACAAACCCTAGGGACTGTACAGTCCATGTGATGACATAGATGTTTATAAAATGATTAGAGGTAATTCTGTCTGTTTACCGATGATTTTTGTTTTCCTAACCTTTGTGGCTAAAATGTCCTTTTCTTCTTTCCTAGGCTTCAGAGCTGGCCACCATCATTCAGACAAAGAGGGAGATAGGCTGCAGAGCATCGTATGTGCAGACTATTGAGGAGGGGATAAATACCCATACACACGCTGCTCGAGACTTCTGGAAACTTCTAAGCGGTCAGACAGAGTATCAAGGTGAATGTTGTATAAGACTTAGGGAGAAGGGACTAAAAATCCTCGAAGTAAAAAAAAAATAGCAATGGCAGTATCGTCATGGTGACCACTTTTTTACCTGCAGATGCCGGAACCCCGGAGGAAGACGAACGCTATGAGAACGCAATCATTGAGACAAACTGTATCTACCACTTGGTGGATGATAAGCTGGTCCCTGTTGATGAATTTTGGGGTAAAGTCCCCAAGTGTTCCCTTCTACAGTCTAAAGAGGTTAGTGTTCACTATTGTTTTAGTTATTGCGTATGTATAGGAAAATAAAAATAAAGGGTTATTGGGTAATTTCTACCTGAAGAATGTCTTTAAAGACCTGTGCTATTCATTTTCTCTGCACTGTTCACCAGTGAACGATACTGGTGTAGAGGTCCTTCATCTCTGTGCACACTCTACTGGTGCCTCTGCACAATCACCTTACTAAAGCGGATACCGGAACATGTTCTATTTTCCTCACCCACCACCCTGTTGTTTTGCCATCCGCTTTGGTAAAGCAAGGAGGGATGGATTATTACTGAATAAAATAATCAACATGAAATAACTGGAATGTTTATTAACAAATTGTGTTACTAATACACATTCCATGCAGTCTTTAACACCTCAGGTTGTCATGTTAGGTTGGGGATCTAATTAAGTAGACAGGGTATGAGTGACAGTTTTGCATACTTTCTTTGTAACAATGAACTGTGTGAATGTCAGGATAACACTGTATTTAACATCCATGGTTCATAGCTTCAGTTTTGGTGTGTAAAATAGTGAGCACCAATCTAAATGATCCCTGTCCCCTTTGAACACGCAAAGGATTGGAAAACTTCAGATTCTAGTTATAATTTATTTAGTACATTCTACAAAATGACCGCTAGAATCTGATTGGTTGCTATAGGCAACATCTTTAAATTTTCAAACCCGCATTTTGGTAAATATACCCCAAAGCCTCCAAGTTGGACAGAGATTGCAGTTCCTTGCTGGGGCCAAACAACTGGATCACATGGGGAGGAATTGGTGTGATCTGCTAATGGCTGCCCACGTCGGCTGATCTTAATCATCCGCCTATTATTCAATTTGCCTCAGATTTTCTTCAGACATAGTGAATATTGGTCCACACCAGCCTCCATCCCTGCATGTGTGGCCAGTAAAGCACAAGATGGAATAAGGTATCCTTGCTAAATGAACGTTATTCTGTTTTTATTTTTTCCTGCTTAAATGATTATTTAATGTAAAATGAAGTGTTTGTGTTAGTGGTCCTTTAAAAACATTGTGCTTACATTTTATGCACAATAGTTAAGTGTACAAAATGTCAGTGTTAATTATTTTGTAAAACCGATTCTTGCAGGTGCTGGTGTTTGATTTTGGCAGTGAGGTATATGTGTGGCACGGGAAGGAGGTGACGCTGACTCAGCGAAAGGTGGCGTTCCAGCTAGCAAAACACCTCTGGAACGGGGTCTTTGATTATGAGAACTGCGATATTAATCCTCTAGATCCTGGAGAATGCAATTCTCTTATACCAAGGTAGGGAATCTATATGCAGATTCTGAGCGTAAACTTGCTATTCACATGCGTTGTTTTCTATGTCTTGTTGTTTATGCAATGTTGGTGTGTTGATTGTTTTCTTGCTTGGAGGTCTGTTTTCAACATGGTAGCTCCTGGTAATGGATGCATGTGATGGAAAGATAGGAAGGGTTAAGTTGTAAAGAAGAAAATCTAGTATTGTTTACTATGTGGAAGAAGGCATCTTACAGATTACCATGAAAATATATTTATACAAATTGGGTCAATACCAAGATTTCGCTAATGAGCTTTGTGTACCAAGGGTCATTGAAGGGAAGAAAGACTGATCACATCACCACCTTTGAAAGGGTTCTTTACTGTAAGGGTGGTTAAGCTGCTGATCCCTTACCACATGAGATGCGTGATGCACAGTCACTGAAAGAATTAAAGATTGATTTCGGTTGGTTTCTTAGAACGTATTGGTCACTGTTATTAGTAGAGGACATTATGGGAGTGACTGACCCACTGACCCTCTCCTGCTAGGCTGAATTGGCAACTTTTTTTTTTTCTTCTATAAAGCAGCGCAATTGATCCATCGATTTCAAACTCATATTTTGTTTTTGTTTTTTCTTTTCAACCTTACGGTCTATGTATTGTAAATATTAAATGTCTATGAATGGTGGAAGTAGCCATTATGTGGACTGAACAATTTTCAAGGACAGGCTGTCCATTCATTAGGAACCAATGAAACGCGTGGCCTTAAGTATTGCTGTTGGTTTCTATTAAATGGTTTAGGCTGCATTGTAATGATCATTGGTTCTAAACTGTGTGTACAATTGGGGACCCTTTCATGTAAGCAATTATAAATATACAATTAAGCCGTCTATAAATAATGCCATAGCTTATATAGGATTGTTTAATCCAGTGACACACATCAATCTAACGACCGTCATATCTGTCTCCAGGAAGGGACATGGGCGCCCAGACTGGGCAATATTTGGTCGGCTGACGGAACACAATGAAACCATACTGTTCAAAGAAAAGTTCATGGACTGGACAGAAATGAAGAAACTCGCTGAGAAGACTTTGTGTGAGGAACTCCCAAAGCAAAAGGCAAAAGCGCTAGATCTATATAATATGTTTAGCACCTTTTTATCTCGGTGACCTGCAGGTGCTGGGTGTATTATTACTATGTATCTGCACTTCCCCAGAGACTTACATTATATTTTGAGACCACCACACTCGTGTATATATATTTTCTGTTATCCCTGAACATGCCACTTTTTATGTTTCTTTAAACTGTCAATTTTGTATCTGTTAAATCAAATGACTGAATTCTCATCGTGGTTTAAACTGATAGAATTGCACTTTTTCTCAACAAATTTAATTTGCTTAAATATTATTATTTCAGCAATCGGGTTAAAATAAATTACCTTAAATCTAGTGGACTTCCAGCCAGTGGAAAAACTGTAATTGTATCTCCTGAATCATGGTGTATAGTCTAAATGACACAGACTAGACATATTAAATTGAAACAGAGTGCTTTGTGTAGTACTGAAATATCAAATTAGTGGAAGTACCTGCAGTCTCCTCTCTGGAATCTAATCAGCTTAAGTATCCGTTTTGTGTGACAGGCGGAAAAGCAGGAAGACGTTAAGGCGTATGATGTCATGCTGATGGTCCCCATCTCCCAGGCGGCTGTAGGAACAGTCTTGGATGGGTTTAATGTATACCGTGGCTATGGGCTCATTGAAGGAGACGATGGGAGGCAATATGAGATAACGACTGTATCGGTTGATGTCTGGCATATTTTGGAATTTGACTACAGTAGGCTGCCGAAACAGAGCATCGGTCAGTTCCACGAGGGCGATGCGTATGTGGTGAAATGGAAGTACTTGGTGAGCACAACAGGTAAGAACCGTTCAATAGCCGCTTATCATGGAGTATTAACGTGGGTTCTGTGGATTGTCACTGTAACACAATTAGAAAGGTTTTCCATGATTTTAAAAGTTGATTATAATAAGACCTGATTATCCCTGTTGATCATTATATGCGGACACCACTAATATGGGATTTGAATCAATAAATATAGTCCTCTGTTTTGAAGAAGAGATGCTATTGCAGTAACTGGACCCTGACCCTAGAACAACTGGACACAATCTATGTAAAATCAAGATAGATATATACAGGGTTACATTATAAATATATTACATTTTAAAATATTTAAAATCAATACTTTCATTTAGATCAACCATATATATAAGGCACAGAATATGTAAAAATATCAAATTATAAATGGCAAAAATTCTCAAATTAAGATGGTCTAATTTGAGACGTCCAAGTATTGATGTTAGTGCGCTCGGTTTCAGGCCGTTACAGCAGCTGTACTTCTGATGATGATCTGAGTTCCACAGTCTGTTTAGTATGTCGTTCATTGATAAAGAAATTTCAAGGTAGTTCATAAAGTCAATCAATGCATACAGAGCTGGTCCCCAATTCTTCCTTTCCTCTGTTAAAAGGATGCTGTTGGTTTTATTTCTGTGGTCCTCTTACCTTTCTAGATGTACGGATCCCAGAGCTAGGCTGAAACCGCAAGAACAGTATATATACTGTCACCACAACAGTAAACTTTGTCTACACTTTTTAAGATCTAGGAGCCTCTTTGTTAGTGCACAGCGGTCCGTATCATTTATCCTGCTTCACAGATTCAATATTAAATTAGTTGTGGTAATAAAGTATTGTTACCAACTATTGTAGCTATCCTTCAATGTAGTGATTGCCCAAATTATAGTACTCACAAGTAAATTACTTAAATACAACGTAGGTTTTCCTTTGAAAGCATAAAGTTCCACTTTAGTATTCATACCATGGCCTCAGGGTTTATTTAAAAAATCCAGCATGTTTCTACCCTAGACAATCTAGTAAATTGACCTGCTCTCCAGTGTAATTTCAAAGCCACTGGAAATGACTGACTTATAGTCATGTGAAAAACACAATGTAAGCAGGTAAATGGAATGAGTGCTAGAACGTAAGGGTGTGTATTCTACCTGCTACCTACATATAGTGGAGACACACAACCCGTTGATTATCTGCATCCACTATGTAGGTACATTTAAGTAGTCTTTCAGATAATCAAATTTTCTGAAATTTTTCTATTTCATTCTATTTTTTACATAGTTGGACAACGGCAAAAAACAGAACACGTACGAGTGGCTGGAAAAGAGAAGTGCGCTTACTTCTTCTGGCAGGGCCGACATTCAACTGTGAGTGAAAAGGGCACGTCTGCACTAATGACCATCGAGCTGGACGAGGAGAGAGGAGCACAGGTACATTACTTTTCCGGGCATATTGCTTTTTTACATTAGTGATTTAATTTCGCCTAATGCTCATTTTATCTGCAGTGAGCAGTTAAGCCGTTGCAGAGTATTGAACACAAGAAGGAAATGCTTTCTGTTATGTAGTGGGTATTGAATGAATTGCCTGGGGGTGCTAGGTTTGTAAGTTTTGATGTCACTAACCTAGTAGAGCGCTACTGTACAGTGTAGGCTAATTGAGATGAATGTGTACATACATTACCTGCATTAGAGGCATTAGGAATACTGTAACGGGGACATCTGTCTTGAATCTTTAGACATTACATTTTGGTAGTGTAAACTGTTCTTTTTCAGACTTCTATTGCCGTCTCCTGTTTGTTCATGTTCAGCATCATAGCATATAGCTTTTAGAAGATAATCTATTCACTGCTCAGTTAATTCCTCCTCTAGCAGGGGCACAGGTGGTCGGTTATGTTTCAGCCCTAGGAGGCAGGAAACTGTAACATCTTTGCTGCCCCCATCCTCCTAATTTCTTTTTCAAGTTCCTTTTTTCTCATTTTTACCTAATTGAGGGATAATTTTAGCTGTCCTCGGAGTGTGGCATTACGGTTATCCTTCATGGTCTCCATCCTCCCATATGTACCTGCCTTCAGTCACTGGTCAGTGGACCATTGGCTACCTAGGGTTAGTAGAAGTTTCAGCTTCATCGGTCCTCCTGTCGCCATCACCACAGTATCCCAAACATTGAAGCCTGAATTGTGGCCTTGATACCCTTGCCAGGCTAGGAGCCTGCCAGACAGAATTTGCTTTGAGCAGTGAAATGGAGGGCAGTGCATTCAGTCTCAGGGGAAGGCTGAGCACATCATCTGACTCTTTCTAGGTGGTGGTCTCAACAAACAGCAGCTGCAGTGTGAAGGAGGGTCCTGCAGGGGTGTGTTCTTCTAGAGGACATCCCCTGGAGACTCACTTGAAGGATGCAGGGACCTGCACATGGCTCAGTTGGACAATAACCAAAACAACTGTTCATGTGGTGTGAATCAGTGTGACTTTCAATCTGTACGATACTGTGACTTCTATAGCCTCTATCCTGTACTTTAAAATAGATTTATCCTGTCGTAACCTCCTGTGTATCAGTCACTCATTGGTTCAGCCTCCCAGGGGACATAGTGGTATCAGCTGATGCCTCTATAGTACATTTTTGTTTCTGTGCTTTTACATGTCCTGAAGGTATTATGTGATGGCAAGTTTAGTGAACCCCAGAACCAGTTTAAAAGGGACTTTACAACTGTAAAATAGCTGATATTCAGTCTGAGTGGTCTGTACAACCTAATAATTGGCTTATGTTAGTTCACAGGTGGTGCTTCAGCTGCTGTAGAACTAAAGGTCCCATCATACTTTGTGTGAGAAGCTGTCCGTACATGCTACAGCGTCTATAGATTCACAGCAGCTGAAGAGCCACATTTTGCACAAACCTGATTTACATGTACAAGCGTTAAGTCTGCAATTTGTTTGTTGTTTTTTTTTGTATTTTATTTTGCTATCTTTTTTTTTAAATAAATTCCCATACTCTATTCTTCCAGGTCCAGGTACTTCAGGGGAAAGAGCCTCCATGTTTTCTTCAGTGTTTCCAAGGGGGAATGATTGTCCATGCTGGGAGGAGAGAAGAGGAAGAAGAAAATGCACAAAGTATGTCACTTTTTTTACTATTTAGATTTAAAAAATAAAAATATGGCGGCTCTTGTGTTGCTCTTGCAGCTGTGAATGACAATTGGGGTATGGGGGGGACCAGTCATAAGCCGCAGTGAACAGATTTCGGTCTGTGATTTGTCTTTCCGCTTTCACACCCACCTACTTAAAAGTGGCAAACTAAATTTTCCGTAGATAGCAGTGTCCATGCTACATAGCAATGATCTGCCGTGTCCGCTTGCTTCATCTTGTGCCGTTATCATCCCCACCTCTTACATATGTGATCACTCCCTCCGCAGGTGACTGGAGACTGTATTGTGTCCGGGGAGAGGTTCCCATGGAGGGAAATCTCATTGAAGTTGCCTGTCACTGCAGCAGCCTGCGGTCCAGGACCTCTATGGTACTGCTCAATGTAAATAAAGCAGTCATCTACCTTTGGCATGGCTGCAAAGCACAGAGCCACACAAAGGAAGTAGGGAGGACAGCAGCCAACAAAATAAAAGAAGAGTGAGTACACAAATTATGCTCTGCGTTAAACTCATTGTTCTCTCCACTGATTGCTAAACCTTGTTAGAAGCCTGTGAGCTTCAGTACAGAGGACCCAGTGTCCGAGTCTCTCTGCTCCTGGAATTTAATGGGATACAGACTGCTTGGAATTGACTTTGTAAATATTTGTTGTTTCCTAGACGCCCTCTAGAAGCCGGGTTACACAGCAGCAGTAATGTGACTATATATGAATGCGATGAAGGGTCCGAACCACTAGGATTCTGGGATGCACTTGGAAGGAGAGACCGCAAAGCCTATGACTGCATGCTGCAAGGTAACTCATACGTCAAGCTGTATTATATGCCCCTCTCTCTCTATTATATGCCCCTCTCTCTTTATTATATGCCCCTCTCTCTCTATTATATGCCTCTCTCTCTCTATTATATGCCCCCTCTCTCTCTCTATTATATGCCCCCTCTCTCTCTCTATTATATGCCCCCTCTCTCTCTCTATTATATGCCTTCTCTCTCTATTATATGCCCCTCTCTCTCTATTATATGCCCCTCTCTCTCTATTATATTGCCCCTCTCTCTCTCTATTATATTGCCCCTCTCTCTCTCTATTATATTGCCCCTCTCTCTCTCTATTATATGCCCCCTCTCTCTCTCTATTATATGCCTTCTCTCTCTCTATTATATGCCCCTCTCTCTCTATTATATTGCCCCTCTCTCTCTCTATTATATTGCCCCTCTCTCTCTCTATTATATTGCCCCTCTCTCTCTCTTTTGCTCCTTTTTTCAACACTACACTTATTTTTTCTTTAATTGCAAATGTGCCTCTTAATATTTTTGGCATTACTGCTTTGGAAAATTGTCTCACTTCCTATTGTAATAAGAATGTTGTCTGTCTGATGGCAGTGCTTGGAAATCCGTATAGGGAATAACTATTCTTTGTTGTACCATAAGGGCCATTTTTTACATTTATCACTTTAAAAGCATTTGCAAACATTTGTACCATACTGTAAACTTTGAAGCAAAAACATGTTCAGCAACTAGTCTGGAGGTGGGGAACCTGTGGCTAACTGGGAAATGCTGGGATTTGTAGTTCCACAGCAGGGCGATATCTGTGAATAAAGCTTGATTACATTGGGCAAGTATTTGTCCAGTGGAGTCCACTTTATTCTCATAATCGTACTTGGAGCTGCTACAAGCACAGGTGATCTGTCTCAGACTTTATGTAACCAATTTGTTAAGTTTTAAGAATGAAAAACTGTAGATTTCTATTTTTGGCTCATGTAAAACATGAGGTTTAATTTTTATCTTGACAGATCCTGGGAAATTTAACTTTACTCCACGGTTGTTTAGTCTCAGTAGTTCCTCTGGAGACTTCACGGCTTCAGAATACATGTATCCGTCCAGAGAGCCGTCCGTCGTAAACTCCATGCCATTCTTACAAGAGGACCTCTACACGGCATCGCAACCAGGCAAGCATTCAGAGCACTTCACATTTCAGCTGAATCGGTGCTGGGCCACATGCAAGGTTTCCCGGGGCCTCGTATGCACCCATCACTTCCAAGCGGTCTTATTTTGTGAACACTGCAGTTCAGACAGTTCAGATCACACAAGGTCCCTTCATCTTACCTCTCATGTCTTTTTCTTCTTCATGCTCATATTGATCTTCTCTCGATCGCCCAAGGGCTCCCATTTCTTAACCAGTAGGGTACTGTTCACCAACTCCTAGCAAGTCTCCTTGCTGAGCTACTCCTAACTTAAGCCTCCTTAATTCTACCCGTTACACTGCTCCAATCTCATTTTGAAACGATTTAAAAAAGGTAAAAAACAATTCCTTGTTTATATTAAAGGAGGTGCCACAAGCACCATGCACAGGGCCGGAGCAACACTGTAAGCACGGCATGAGGGCTTTGTGCTGCTTATGTGCGCCGCCTGTGCAAAGTTCCCGCTCTGAACAGAGCAAGGAATATCCTCACAGGATGTGCGTGATGACCCCACATCACTGCAATGGGCAAATAAGGGGGATAGTAGCGCACTGGAAGTGCCAGCACCGGCCCTGACCATACACACATATATATATATATATATATATAGTTATATATCTATATCTATATATATATATATATATATATATATATATATATATATATATATATATATAACTCCAGTGTGTACCCAGCCTGAGAACCTTTTTTACTTTAAACATATCTTTATTATGCTTTTCTGTTTTTACTACAATTAAACCACCAATTTACTAAATAACATGGGAAATAAATTGCATATGTTTACAGAATATGTAACACCCAAATTACAGTTTTAAGTAATCAACCATTTCACATTCTTTGGCTATTAAAAATAAAAAGGCTATTAAGAAAAAAACAAAACAATACAAGGTATTTGTGGAATATGCATTAAAAAATAAATGCTAAATGATAGCTGAATCTGCTTCCATACCAAAGCCCTCATATTGAACAATGTTTATTTGTTAATGCAACATTTGTTTTGAAAACTATTGTAAAGTATAAAGGTGCCATAACAAAAACAGATTTCTGGTGACGTTTGTGCATGCAAAACATTAGTTTAGGACAGGGGTGTCCAACCTTTTAGCTTCCCTGGGCCACATTGGAAGACGAGGAGTTGGTTTGGGCCGCACATAAGATACACTAACAATAACGATAACTATGTTTTCTATGGTTTTTTTGGATGATCAGCTAACATATATATATATATGAGAAAAAAAGTGATTTTATTTATATATATATATATATATATATATATATATATATATATATATATATATATATATATATATATATCACTTTTTTTTTTCAAATCCCCCTAAACTTACCTTTCAATCACCCTGTTCAAAAAATCCTCTTTAGTTATTATACTATAATCACTTTTTGTATTATTTTGATGCAATATCAATAAAGTGCATTTAAGTCAGGCATTGTATATCAGGGTGCCCTGACCAGGCCTGCGGTACCTGACATATACATCACTGTGACCCCAAATTGTGACCTGTTTTGCTAATTACACCACTGTGTTAGTTAAGGGATAACAACTTATAATGGGCCAAAGAGAATAATATATAATGCCCCATTAGTATTACAAGTAGAAGTATGTAGCAGGGAGATAAGGTCCATGATGCTCCAGGACCAGATGACTTTTATTCACTGGTCAGCATCCCTTGAAATAATAAAAAATCCCCCTTAACTTTTTAATCGGCTTATTCTCCTGTCCTCTTCTCTTCTTTTCTCCAATTCTGTGTTGCTGATTGTTCTTCTTGCGCGGGTGACTCCTCTGTGCTGCGCTCCGCAATGGATGTTGGGCGTGATGACATCACGCCCGACATTCACTGCGAGCACCGCACAGAGGAAGAGACAAGGGAGGGAGCCGGAGTACCAGCTGACGTGACCGCAAGGTAAGTATTTTCTTTTCTTTTTTTTTTTTTTTTGCAGGATTTTTTTTTCCACTAACAGTGCTGCCCCCTTGCCACAACCAAAACGCCTTCTGGGCCACATTTACAGGCGTGCTGGGCCGCATGCGGCCCGCCGGCCGCGGATTGGCCAACCCTGGTTTAGGAAATAGTTGGGATTCATTTTTCATGATAATCGCCATCTAGATGGCAGTGTTGTTGAATTTTCATACTTACAAATCCACTCATCTTTTTTTGGCAGCTTAAAATAAAATGTTAGCTGCAGTCCTGACTCCTATACATGTGTTTGTTATAGATACCAGATGTCTCTGCAGCTGTGTTCCCAGGTATTTACAGGATAGAATTCCTTAATCCCAACAAAGCTGTGTTAACTTTTCGGATAAGCTGTACTATACAGAGGTCATCTAGTACAATGCGTTAACCCACCCATATTATGTCACAACATGGAACAATAGTCTATTATAGGGTCTACATATCATGCAGCGCTTTGCTCAGAATGTTTACTCATTTGTGTGAGTCCCTTCCCCAGTGGGGCTTACTGTCTAAATATTCTACCACGCCCCCATACTAGGGTTCATTGTATTCAGAACTCAACCTATCAGCATGTTTAGGAGGAATGAGGAAACCTCATATATAGGTAGTTATATAGATTTTATTTATTTATTTTGTAGCTCTATTCCTTGTTGACAATCATCACGAGGTTTACCTCTGGCAAGGCTGGTGGCCTGCGGAAAACATCATTACCGGATCAGCGCGGATACGATGGGACACGGATAGAAAAAGTGCTATGGAGACTGTATTACAGTATTGCAAAGGTGAGGCCTCTTGTGTGTGTTTTTATTATGCGTGTTCGGTTTCATGGTAATCCCCACAAACCCTGTTTGTATACAAGGATCATACTTGGCTGTAATGAAGGGAACTCCAGAGGGAGAGAATATCTGATTATGTCCGTTCATATTATACTCTGTATGTCTTTGCTGCCAACCCAAAATTCCCTTTTAAACGTCTCCTTGCCTGGCGAATGCTGCAAATTGCTGTTAATCCTAGAGGAATGTTACCATAATGTTTTGTTTGTTTACTGTGCATGACTGGGGAAATCTAGTAAACATGGCCTGTAAAGGGGGCAAGTACTTGAGGAGAGAGCAGAGGCTGAGTAGCTATAGTAGGTTTATGGTGCTATGTGATTCTGTTGAGCTCACTGTATTGGATGTGACGGCTGACCTATAGGCATGTGTGTAACAGACATCATCCTTGTCTACAGATAGTAATCAGATCTGATGCGATAATGTTAATATCGCACGTCCTCCCACAAGTTCCACTATAGAGCTAAACCTGCTGCTGGCTGCAGTGGAGGCAGCTGTTTTTTGGGGTTTTTTTGGAGTTTGATCAATACTCTTACGTATGCGTCATATCCATTCAGAGGACCAGACCTGGTGAATAATAGACTAAAGTGGAATTACAGATTGCATTCTCATGAAGCATTATTCAGCCCACAAGATGGATTCCTCCAGTGTGTGTGTAGGCGACAGATGTTTTTTTTTTAAAACGTTTTCAGCTGCATTTCAACTATCCACAAAGCGATTCCTCGAAGGTTTTTAGATGCCTATAAGTGGTCTTTTTTTATAACCAAGAAAATCCATTTACAATGTTGTGTCTGTCTTGCTCGGAGACCTGTATTATGTTCCGTTTTATAATGATGCTTAGTCTATTGTACTGGGCTCCAGCATGGGAAGAAGTAATCCTCATTCACTGTCACAGCTACAAGGCAGGAGGTCTGCAGAGCCCAGACATTCAGGAGTAGTCTCTTGGCACAAGATCAGATAACTGGAACTTCATTGTGTGGGGACTTTGTAATCATTTAGTGGGAGTTCACCTTGGGTCACTACATTCTCAGCAGAGGCTTTATGGAACTGGGCCTTTTCTCTCTCTTTGATTGCTGAAATTGCCTCTCCTATTAGTGTGTTTTTTTCATATTACTTTTCTGTAAATGCAGCACACAGTCATAGGCAGCACATATGAGTAAGTCATTTCTCCAACCTAACCTCTTGTTTTGATGACGAGGTGACATGCTGTATCAGCCAAAGTAGAGTCGACTGGAAAACTGTTCCCTGGTTGCCAAATTATAATGGAAGATAGTAAAGCACAGCTTTACCGAGCTATAACTTTGGCATCTCTTAGACTTTAGTCAGAGGTTAGTAACCTTAGTTACTAAGGTTAGTAACATTAGGTTAGTAATGCTTTTTAAAAATCTATATATTTTTTTAAGATGCACTAATTACAATACTGTATATAGATAAAACATTGTTCAGAAAATAAGTGCCCCCCCCCCCCCCTCTCTTTCCTACTATGATGCCTTAGGCATTTAAGTTATTGTTGGCTGTCACGTCAGTTGAAGATCCTGGGCCTGATTCATTAAGGTACTTCAATTAAGAAGTTCCTTATTTAAGTCTCCTGGACAAAACCATGTTACAATGCAAGGGGTGAAAATTAGTATTCTGTTTTGCACATAAGTTAAATACGGACTGTTTTTTCATGTAGCGCGCACATATCAATTTTAAATTTCAGTGTACAAATAAGCTATCAAGTATTTGTGTGCTACATGAAAAAACAGTTAGTATTTAACTTATGTGCAAAACAGAATACTAATTTTCACCCCTTGCATTGTACCATGGTTTTGTCCAGGAGACATAAATAAGAAACTTCTTAATTTAAGTACATTAATGAATCAGGCCCCCTGTGATGATAACCACATTTAAACATGCAGAGCTATTGTACTGTATGCTGACTGACTCTGGTTTGATGTCGGAGTTTCTCAGGAACACAGTGACTCATCTCCTGCCTGAACATGGGCTATTCACATCCTCACTAATACTTATGCATATTTATACCTGCACAGAAGATGACTAACTTCAAGCCAACATGTAAAATTGGAAAAATAAAATAAATTGTCATATTTTTGGAAGAGCTCCGGGCATTCTACAGTCAGTAACTTAATTATGCAGACTCCTTGAGAGACACTTGGTTCATTGATCTCCACACTGCACAGCTGAGAGTATGATTGCATTTGACTAGCGTGGGAGGTAATGTGAGTGGGCTGCAGACACAGGTTCCTACACCTGGTAGATCTAGAATAAAGTTACTGTTGTGTTTGTGTTTTAGGAAAGAATAGCAGAAAGCCCCCCAAGTCGTACCTAATTCACGCTGGACTGGAACCCCTGACTTTTACCAACATGTTTCCCAGCTGGGAGCACCGAGAAGACATCGCCCAGATCACAGAAAAGGTGACTATTACTGTGGAGACTTCCGGAGGTGGAGTTGTCTGTAGATACCGTTCCATAAGGTTGTAGAAGACTTTTATGTGGAAATATCCCCCCTCTGAGCTACAGAACCTGGCACATCAGGAACGTCAAGTAGCTGGTCTTCAAACACTCTGCACTAATTGTTTATTCTAAATATTTGTTTATATTACTATTCTACAGATTTGTTAGGTTACATTTAAATGCACTTGATTCAATAAAGAACCTCTAAACCTAAAATATAAGCTCTTCTAGAAAGGATCTGCTAATGATATTCACAATTATTTATGTAGAAGTTTCACAAGCTTGTCTGAACTGGAGATATTGGATAAACTGTGATCTTGGAGAAAGATATTGTCCCTATGCTCAAAAGGCTAATAACTGATGATGGCTTGCGCTTAGCAGACATAAATACGCAGGGAAATATTTTAAATTCTGATAAAGTATACGAAAAAATATATATATATATATAATATATACATTCGATTGTAATTGGTAGTTTGCAGCTTGTCTGTGATAAGTATTTTATATGCAGCAGCTGCTATTCAGATGTCCAATTAAAGGGACAGGGTAACTTGCCAAAAGTATCTGGGTACTGACCACTGGACACTTTGCTCTCACACCTGATGCATCAGTTTCCTGAGGAACACTTTTTTTCATTTTACTTTCTACTTCACAATTACTGGGATGTTGTGATTGACATGGTGGAATGGAACGTTGACCTTATTGTATTGTGCCCCCATTGTAGAGATTCAATTGTTCTGCACATATAGAGTATGTTACTCTTCTATGCACATGCTGGTCTGTGTGGTTAATCACAACCCTCCAATATAGCGATTAGGTTGGGATACCTCCCCCTCCTACAAATTACCTCAAGCTGAGAGCTGATCTCCATAGCTCAGGAGAAGAGCAAGGAGAGATGGCTGGACGGACTAGTGTAGGGACGGTGTAGGGCAGTGGAGACAGTGAGCTGGCCTAAATAACTTTCCCTATAAATTTGAGGTGGCATGCGGGAACTGACAACCTGTGGTTGGTTCACCAGTCCGAGACTGAACGTTCATGCTGAAAATTGTAGTTCAACAATAACTAGCAGCCCCCTGGTGGTTCTATATATATTGCGTAGATTTGTTTTTCAGACTTGATAAAATAACACTGCAGTCTGATTTAAAATGACAATTTTTTTCTTCTGTAGGATGCTGAAGTCTCCAATCAGATAATCCTTGTAGAGGATGTTCTGGCCAAACTTTGTAAAAGGATCTACCCCTTGGCAGAACTTCTCGCTCGCCCCCTGCCTGAGGGAGTGGACCCCTTAAAGCTTGAAATTTACCTGTCCGATAAAGATTTTGAGGTAAGTGTATTCATCGGTTTTAGACCTGTGCTTTCAGTTTCAAATAACTAACCAGGGATAAATCTCTAGCACAGTGTATGTGTAGTATCTAAGTAACTAATTGCTACCATGACTGCCTACATCTGTGGATATGAAATCGCTAGCACAGCATTATTCTTTAAATCAAAAGTATACATACAGTCCTATTATACAGCTCTGCATTGCCTCACTGAATCAAAAATTAATCTATTTAATCTTCACTAACAAAATTATTGGGGGAGTCGCGTATGTCTTCCCACTGTCCAGCTACGCACCCTGACCAACATCCTCCTAGTACATATACAATTAATGTATACAGGGTACAGTATGGAACAATGGCTTCTACGGTATAGGACTTGGAGTGAATCCAAACCATAAAAGTTAGTGTGACGTGGGCTTATAATAATCAAAACCTCTCCTGCACGATAAACTAAAAAACAAACAGAAATGGCATTCTTAAAACAGAAGGTATTTGCATGGGTCTACTTTAAATAGCATTCCTAAATTTAAAAAATAAGGATTTATGCTTCACTTCAGGAATTGTGGGCGGAGACATGCAAATAGTTCATGTTATATCCCTATTGGCTAACCATGCTTACTGAACTGCAGTTGTACGAACACAGATGAAGCCAGGTATATAGAGCTATTTTGCGCTTCTATTTGGCTGTAGCAAACCCAATGCAGAGCAGCCATTAAGGGCAAGGTGATATGGGCTATAAGACGTGGAAAAGGTTTGAAATACTTGTGGGGAGCTAATTGGTGCAATAGAGTCTGCTCCTTTTTGAATAAGCATGGAGACATCACACATAGCCCATATTTATAGTGATGGCCATATTCAAAGATGTGGGGCATTCCCAAGGCTAGTTTTAGCACCTAGTAGTTCTAGAAATACATAGAAAACATTAAGGTACAGTAACAATGAGTAAAGCTTCAGAACTGCTTTTCATAAACGTTAATGTGTTTACAGATTGCATTAGAAATGACCAGAGAGGACTACGATACTCTCCCATCATGGAAGCAAGTCAACGTCAAAAAGGCCAAAGGACTTTTCTGAGAGAGAGAATAAGACTAGACCGTCCCTCACGGTTTGCTAGGTTATCTGCGACTCTGCAGATCCCTTCCAGCCTCCTCACCACTAAGAAACACTACTGCATTTTGCACTTGCTGTGTTATTACATCTGTACGCCTTTCCTCTACTGTTTTGTTTGACCGCATACAGCTGTTGTGTATAGGACAGTGAAATGAAGGGCTTTATCACGCTGCCTGTTGACTCATGTCCCATTGTAAATGTACTAGAGAACTGTTCTAAAGATCCGCATTTCTCAGAGGAATCTTGCTAATATCTACCATGCACTTAAACAAAATGCAAACATATTCCTTTGCTGCAAACATAACCGATTGGAATGGGTTCTCTTTTGTAAATGTTTTTTTTTTTTTCTTCTTGTTTGTTCAATCCTATAGAATGTATTTATATAAACACTGTATTTAACTATGCAATATTATCACTGTGTAAGATTTGTGTGTTATTACACAAACCATTAAATACCAATGTCAATTCAGTGCTAACAGTGGATACCTTTTGGGGATATCTATATACAGTATGCATTTGTGACTTAGTTATTTAGTTTTTTTGTTTTTTTTTAGACCTCCGTTGCATTTGGTATCATGCCCCCATCAACTGCATTGGAGATCAAATCATGTGTGGATTTGCTGCCCTCCACAGTGCCCTCTAGTGGTACAAAATGGAAAGTTCTGATGCAAATATTTGTAGCACATTTTAAAACAGTGTTCTAGAATGTCGGGTAACCCACACGGTTCTCATGCAGAAAACCACTGCTAGAGTTCTTCACTGTTTGTGTTTTGTTTTTTCCTTGTGTTTTCATGTCAAACTGAAGGGGCTCATATAACAGTGTATAGTGCCTTGTTTTTGTGTACAGTTTATATACAGGAAAAAATGAGTCTGCATTTTGGAAGCAGTTATAAAAGCATCTGATATTTGTACTTTATAATAGAATACATCTCAGTTTCTAATACCTGATGTAAACTTTAAACATGTATTTTGTGATATAAGAACCTGAATTAAAAAAAAAAAAAAAAAAGCTTCACAGAATCGTGTTTGTATAAGGATTATTCCTTGAAATTACAGGAAGTAGCTGTTTACCAGATCAATATGCTTATTTGTGTTAAAGTGGCTACAAAGTGTTTTACAACATAAAGTACTTCACGCTCATTGTTTTATAATCAGTGATTCCTTTTTGTAGCCAAATGTACTATACTGGCTATAACTGCAAGCTTTCTGGGCATGAAAGTCCATTTGTCTTCTGGCCTCGGTGCCTTGAAAGACATTTCCAGCGAAAGGATATTAGAAGTCACTGAGACTTTGTGACCACATATAGGCACATAACTCCAAAGTAAATGCTAATCGAACTTGCCATTTTATAATATTTTGGTATAGGTTTTTTGTTTGTTTGTTTTTCTAATTATATGTATATTTATCCTTCATCCTATTTGGGGGACACTGCTACCATGGGGTTGGCACTTAACTAGTTAATTTTGTAGCTGCTCGCAGACTCCTCCCTCCTGCAACCCCTTGTAGCTAGTCAGTGTAGTGTAAGTGCTGCTTTTTATTTATTTTTATAGGCCTTTTTTTCTATTAGTAAAGGGAAAGAAAATAGGGGAAGTGCTGGGACAGTTAGGCTGCATACCTGGCAAGTCACTGCAGCGCTATCACATAGTAGAGCGGCGATGCTCAGAAATAGCACTCGTCTTTCCATTCTGAGGTTGGCGGGAGGCAAGGCCACGGTCACCACATTTCCTGGGGACCAACGCTGCTCAGTGGAGCATAGAGCGCTGGAATCCAGAAGCGATGGCGTCCGCCATCTTGGAAGCTTCCAGGTCCCATCCGTAGAGGGGGGGGCGGAGCTACACTGCATAGTGCACTTAGTGCATTAAGACTGAGACACTCTGCGGGCTTACTAAAAGAAGCGCCACTAACAGACCCTTACAAGCAGTCAGGAGGACCGCTGGACACTGCAGACAGGGAGGAGTTATTATGGAACTTCCCCTGTCTTAATCGACAGGTTGGTTTCTTCCTGAGCCCTAAAGCATCGAGGTGAAGGAGGAAACCTGTGCAGTCAAAGCTCACAGACTTTTCTGCTGGGACTTTATCCTGACTGCTATAGTTTGGCCTGGAAGGCTAAGTATTTTTCTTTATATTACACAATATACCTCCACTTTATAGCAAGTACAGTGTATTACATGAGAGATAATGAAGTAGTTACATAATTGCATATATTGTTTGTGCTGGAATGTATACATATATCATTTATTAAAAAACAAAAATCTTATTGAGATACTACTGGTGACTTGATCAGTGGTATTCTTAAAGTGTCACTCTGTACCTTGTGTGATTGTATACTATGCTTTCTTTTCCGGTATTGTTCCTATTCAGTAATTATATCTGATAAGGGGATAACCACCAAGGCTAAGTTTTATATTTGCTCAAAATGCAAAATAAAATTACTTGTGGGACAACAGGACCCGGGGGCCCACTGCGTGGGCTGTGAGGCAGGGTCCCAGGCAGCGCAGTCTCAGGTTTCGGCTCCTATAGCCAAGGAGGAACCAAGGTTGGCAATGTCTTTACAACAGTCAGTGGATTCTCTGGTGTAGCTTTTGAACCACTGGAGAGAAACCTCAGTCCCAACAAGAGGGTAGGTCCAAGTGGCCTTCCATCCTCTAACTCCTTCAGGCCTTTCCCAGGGGGAACCGGCCTGATCCAGTGTCTTGGTTAGTGGTATAGATAAACTAAACCGGTTTTTAGACTACCCAGAACTATCTGGGTCTAGAAACGAGACACAGAGGGAGCCATCCTCTCTTTTCGGTCTCTGACTCTGAGGCGTCATCAGAGGAGGACGGGGGAACTTCTGGATGAGTCAGATTTCCAGACACAGGTCTAAGACCTGTATGACTTAAACAGAAACCAGGGCATGGAGGATCTAGTTCTGGCAGTAGGGCAGGCTTTAGACCATGTGGACATTGACGAGCCTAGACCAGTTAAAAAAAAACCACATGGTTTATTTTTCCCCTTCAGTATTAAGGGAAATTGCAGAATCGGCCTGGTCACAGCCCGATCACAAAATACGAACATAGTGATTTGGTAGGCTTATATCCTGTCCGCACAACAGCAGTTCCCAATGGGAAAGCGGACAGAGATGGTGTAGTTCCCATGAAACAGGTAGCAATGTATTTATTTTCCATGGACTAAGACGGAACTATTTACAATTATGTCTGATTTCCCTGATCCTAGAAAAGATTTGGCCAAGTGTCAGATATTTATTAGACATTTAGGTAATGCACATGAGCCTACTAATAAAGATTGGCGAGTGTTGTTTAACGCTTGTCTTCCTCTCGATACTGATATACAAAAGTTCATTAAGGATTGTAGGTTGGAGAAGGATAAACCCTTAACTGAGGATGACAATCAGGATAATATTGGACGTATGATCACAGAGTTGGCCATCTATTTTCCAGTGACAATGGAATGGGGCAAAATATACACCATCAAACAAAAAGGTAATGAGATTACAACTGATTATTTTTCTAGGGCTCTAGTGGCCATGATTAAGTACACAGAAATATCAGATATAAGGGTAAATCCACATTACAGGGAGGTAGCTGTTGCAGTACTAATGGACGGCCTCCGGGAGGATCTAAGGACCTGGATACAAACCTCTTTTCCTAATTGAAGAGGTCTCACGGTAGATGATATTAGAGAACATGCCATAGAACATGATAAAAATAGATGTAAAAAGGAAAAAGCACAGAATTATAGGTTAATGATGTTGGGTATCCAGGTGTTAGAAAAATTACATTCACAACCTCAGAATTATAAAAACCACTATAAGGGACGAAAGAAACAGAAATCTTTGAAGTGTTTTAACTGTCTTAAGAAGGGACATTTGAGGAAAGATTGTAAAGAAAATATTAGAGCAAAAGCTAGTAAATTAAGACAAGGCAAATAATACTCGGTGGTAAGTATTAATGTGCAAAGTTTAGAAATAAAACTGGTTTAAAAGGTAATCTTTGTTGATGTTGCTTGTTTGTTTTATTTTGTCACATGTTTGCTTTCCTAAATCGCTGGCCGATGGTAAAGAATGAGAATGTTTGGTTTGTTTGAAGAAAAGACAAGATGGTTATCTTTAAACAACACAGATAAAGGTAGATAAAAGAAATATAGACTTAGGGCCTGAGTCATTATGGAGAGCAAAGCATAAAAAAGGAGTAACTCTGCACCTGGGGAAAACCATGTTGCATTGGTGGGAGGAGGTAAATTTAAAATGTGGGGACAGATTTATAATTGCGGTAGGACATGTCCTAGATCAACTTTAGCTTTGTTTTTACACTTAAATATATCAAGTATGTGTGTGCTAGATGAAAAAAACATCCAGTATTTAACTTATGTACAAAATAATAAACTAATTTGCACCCCTTTGCATTGTAACATGGTTTGTCCCAGAGAACACTTACTCTTTTTTATTGCCTTGCTTTCCTTAATGACTCAGGCCCTTAGTGTTTAAAGGGGTGAGGTAGAGAAATAGAAAGATTACTCTTGAAAGACTAATTAACAATGGATCATTGGAGCAGTCTCTGTTTTAAGCTGCAGTGACACGTGATAATTTGTTTGGCTGAGAATCATTATCCAAAAATGAAGTATGTACATACTTTTCTCCAAAAATATTGATTTATGTATCTCAGATGAGTCATCAAGAGTTAACTTCTATATTTCTCTGCCATAAGTTAGGAAGTCCGTTGAAAGGGTATGTAGTCAATGTGATACCGAGTTCTTAATGAACAAATGACGGACGACACTGGATTGCACGGTTGGTTTAAGACCCTTTAGTCAAGTATGGGGAGGGGTCATAGTTAGCAAATAGCTAAGGGGATTAGTGGAATGAATACAGCCATTTTCCCATAGAGTCCAATCCAGCTGTCATTTGTGTTATAAAATCTCCCTTTCTACATGTATGCTTGCATTCAAATCTTTGTATTTCCATTATTCATTGCTTTCTTATTTCTCATTCTTTACATAAATGCTAGTACCCCTTTACCTTTTTCTCTCTCTCTCTCTCTCTCTCCTCTGGTAGAGATAAAAAACAGTCTCATCAATGGGGCTAAAACATATTTTTTTTTTTTTTTTTTTACATAAGACAAATTCAGAGATACACACACTAGATTGACATGAGTTACAGAAACAGTCAGGGGTTTTGTTTTCATGTGTATAGAAACTGCTGATTTTAAGCAGAAAGGGTCTGTTGTGGAAATACGATTCATGTTTTATAGATTGCATATCTGTTTTGTTTTTTGTTTTTGTTTTGGTTCGTGTCTCCTGTACAAAAATGTGCCTTTATATGGATGCACAAAGGGTGGAGACAGGAGATTGCTAGAGGATAGGCATACAGATATGCATCTCTGTGTAGAACATTGTAGTAAGATTTGTGCCACAAGATACGACATAATGTAAAACCCTAGAAAATGTAGAATTTTCATGTTTTATATTTTTTCACTGTTAGACATGTACTGGATACTGTTATATTTGAAGAAAGTGTTATACAGTGGTCTTCAGCATTTTTCTAGTCTTGGAGGCGATGTTGAGGTGACTGAGAAATCTTTTATAGCAATACCAGCACATGAGTAGGACACTACATAGAGGACTTTACTAGCAGCTACTTCAGTTGGTAACTGTGTCACTGTATAAAGTCCACACTTATACACACGACCATACATGGCTGTCACACCAGGGCGAACATAGCTGTCAAATAGACGGCAGGGTTTTACGTGACAGCTAACAAATCTGTTTTGTTCTGTTTTTCGTTGTATTGTTTTAGTTTTAAATGTGAACACACACACACAAACATGCACACATACACATATTGGTTAATATATGAAGATTTGTGTTACCTGAGGAATAAACTGTCTGGAAGGTGAAGAGATGTAGTGAGGAGTCTGGCGGACCCTGGAGAGATGGACAAGGTAGACCAGTAGCTCCCAGAGGGTATCTCCCAGACCCAGAGGAGGCAGCAAATGGTCTGGCTCAGCTGGGTACAGAAGGTATGTGCAAGTTGGTAAGAGTATATTGGGGTGCACCAGACATTTCGTCTCAAGCTAGTAGGACGGCAACGTCCTATCTTGATTAAGAGAATGTCAGGAAAATGATACCAATAGAGCCATCCCATATCCCTCCTGCAGATGGGTTTTTTACTCCAGGTAAAACAAATCCACGTCATCCAATTACCACCATGCAGGATCCTCAAGTATGCACTGGTGTACCAATGAAATATGTCTGGGTAAAGGTGTATTGAAATGTGTCTAATGTATTACTGTGTCATACTCAAAGCTTTTGTTATTCAATATGATAGTCCTAGAGTTATAATAGATGATAGGGGTATTCATGTTATTGATAACAGATGTATAATGTATGAGTAGTGGTAACAAATCACATACTTTCAATTAGCCATAAACCAGTGTGAACATAAAGTAGTGGTACTAGGTAGAACGAATTGAATAGAATAAGAGTTGGAACTTGATTGAAGTGACTGATAGCTTCGGCCACTAGTCCTTCCCCGCTACCAAAAGATCACTCCTGGGCAGACCCTTAACCTGTTGGCGCTTGAAATGTTCTTGACCCCTCGTGAGATGAGATTGTAACTGGGAGGCTAGGTTAGACCTTGAGAGAAGGTAAATAGTGAGACAGTAACCAAGAACGTCCAAAACACAGTTTCCTGAAAAGTCACACTGGCTGTCAGGATGTTGGATCGGGAGAGTAAGTTGTGGAACAGAAATTTCTTAGGCTCAGATTATTTGACAGACAGGTACAAGGTGTAGACTACCAGCATCACGGCTTCAAGGGTAGCAGAGACACACTGGTGCCCATTCCACCCACTGCAGAAGGGCCAACACTCAGAGAAGGATCCAAGGGCACTCATGAGTCTATTCTGGAAGGCCTCGAATGCAGTTAGTAGCACCTGAGCCAAAGGCTAAGACTGTTGTCCAGCATGAAGTTGTAGTTTTTCCTGTTTTGTGTTCTCTCATTTCATTCTCCTCTCAGGACGGTCAATTCTTTTGATTATTAGCAGGTGACAGAGGCTGGTTCAGGTAATGATAATGAGGTATTGGGGATGAAGGAGAAGTTAGTAGCATAATCGGTCCAGCCAATTACTCTATTCAATTCAGGGGTAAAGGAAAATTTGGAAACCTTGGAGAAAGTGCGAGGGGCTATTGTCTGAGTAGCATTACGTCTGTAAGTGCGGTGACCCCATATTTAAAAAGAGGTACACCCAGCGATGCCAGTCCAGTAATATTCGGACTTGAGCAGGCATCCTTGAGAATGTTTATCATTCTTGGGAGGGTAAGGTTTTAGACCAAACAAAGTGCTGGGCGTGCTCTCACGTGCCTCAATGATTATATCAAGTAGGATTAGTTTTCTTTCCACTAAATATTCTTGAGGTACCTGAATTATGGGTGGGAGGTCATTAGGGGAAAAGTACAACATCTAGGTCCCTTAGTCTGGAGTCTCCCAATAGTTTACAAGCCGATCACTGTTAAATCTGAGTATTGGGAGACTGGGAAGAACGTACAGACAATAGCCCGCCCACAAGTGTTGATGAAAAAAACTGATGACATTATTAGAAGTGTATATATTAACGCAAGCTGAAGGAGGTTGTATATGACATTATTGATAGACATAGGATAATGCTATTGATGAACATGAAGAGTTTAAATGTATTCTAAGCTTAAAGACATGCGTTGGACAGATGAACCTGTTAAACTTGAAGAACTGTAGTAGAGTATTCTGTATAGCTGATACATGTTCTATTGTACTTTGTACCTTTCCAAATAATGTATTAAGTGTTTTATTGCACCCTTGAAGGGCATACAAAAGGTTATCTCCAAGCTCCAGAAGTGTACGGTTTATAGTAAAAGAAGAAGTCGTTTAGAGGATTAAGACTCTCTCTAATGATAACTTGTTTAGATCTACAAACAGCATGGTCATACACCAAAGGGGACTTGTATTACATAACAAGGAAACATGGTACTGAGATCCTGCATATAACATCTTTAAGGTGATAGTTGATTATACTATCAAAGGGTGGACTGTCGAAGTCGTATAATTGGATGAACGAAAGTATATGGGTTAATATTGTTTTGCTGTGCGATTGCGATCCGTACGCCATGTAACACGTGGCATGGTGCGATCGCACGGTAAAATACGCACGCACACTCGCATTACAACATTTAGTTATTCATACTGGTTCCGTTACACTGTAATTTATGAACAGATAGTATTTGGTTTATTATTAGTGTGTGTGTATGTATGTATATATATATATATATATATATATATATATATATATATATATATATATATATATATATATATATATGTACACTTCAGTGATATTCAAGGTTCAGGTTATAGGAAAGGTATCATGCCTAGTATCATATTAAAACCCTACTCATCAGCAGCTGTCCGGTTCCATTGCCGAAGGGATCGCATATTGCATACTCTAGTTATTGATGATAGGGAATAAACCTTTGTATGATGCTGGCTATGAAATGCTAATTTACTGAGATGTAACTGGAGCATTGGCGGGAAGAAAGGAGCTCATCCCCTGGAGAGACAACACCCACCTTTTGGATTCCTTAGATTGAATCAGCCTATGACCTGTTTTGCCTGGACCCATCTGATGTCTGGACCTATAGGAGCAAGACACGTCATTTGCATTGTCCTCTGTAACACTGCATGTGTATATATGATCATAGCTGCGCACCCATGTTCTCAGTCTTCACTGACTGCAGTATTCAAACAGATATACTGTCCACTGGGTCCCGTGGGTGCGCAGCGAGCGCATGCGATAGCAGCAGTATGTATTTATCTTTTGGTATTGGCTGTACTGTATTATATTACAATCATGTATTGAACTGTTAACTATTTACATCTGCTAAAATAAATCATTTTGTGCGTTAGAAACACAATACAATCGCTTGGGCAATGCTTATTTGAAAACGATAGAATTACTTTAATACTAGCTTCGGCCGTAGCGTGCTACGAGCTGGCTTCCAGGACGGTCCCTCCCTTATGTGGGCTGCTTTGGTACGTCCACATGGTGTCCACCAGATAGAATGAAGGAGAAAAGAGGATTTTATACTTACGATAAATCCCTTTCTCTGATTCCATCTGGGGGACACTGCGTTTCCTCCTCCCTTCTGTTCTTTTGCTGTTTGCTTCTTGGTTGTTCGACTCCCTTTCTTTGAGGGCTTTAGAATACACTGTCAGCAGCCACAAAATTAACTAGTTAAGTGTCAACTCCACACTCCAACTACAACCCCATGGTAGCAGTTTCCCCCAGATAGATTCAGAGAAAGGGATTTTTTAATGAGAGAGAGAGAGTGGTCACACATGTATTATGTGAGATGATTCTGTATCTGACATGTTGCTACATGGGGAGGGCAAGTGATGTGCTGTTCAGTGGTCTCTCTGGTTAGGGTAATGTTCATAGAGGAAGTAAATAATGAAGCCAACAAGCTGTAAGTATTTAGTGACTGAACAACTGAAGTAGTCACACTGGCATGGATGAGATATGTCTTATGATAGACACTGTAGTGATTCTTTGGTTAGTGGTTTGAAAGAGTTCAAAAGATATAGTTGTTCAAGTATTCACACCACTAGTGTGTTATACTTGGCTATAAAATGTTATTTTATGTTTTTATTTACAGAAGTTATTTAGTCTGATCTGTTTTATACTAATATCACTGCATTAAAAAGGTACACCTGACTTTTTGGTTTTAACATAAGTGCAATTGCATGCCAAAGTAAAACCCATTCTATTATATACATCACTAATTTGCGTTAATTGCAGCTGTATTACATCTGCTAGCTGCTATCCATTTTAGTGCCACTCTTGAAAGTCATATCAATGGTCCATTCATTTCAATAGGGCTTCTACATACACTCTCACTTAACCAGACTTTTATCTGTCCCACCATCTTTGTTATCAGCGATTGGTTAGAAAGTTTATTTCATGATGCTGCAAGCACTTCTCTTGGTTCTTTTAATGTTCTTGGATGTACATCACCTATTTTAGTTCAAGTAATGGCACTTATGTAGTAAATATATTTGTGTCAATAGTGTACAGTAAGGTATGTCTTTCCTTTCTAGTGTTAGGTGTCTGGAATTATGGCCTTTGTATGGCAGGTGCTGATTGGTGGATTCCAGTGATAGGTAGGTGAGAAAATATGTACTATGCTTCAGGTACTGAGTGTGAGTTTAGGATCTCTAGTAATAGCAAGTCCAGGGTCAGAGGTTGTTGTCAGAGAGGCAGGGGACAAACACAGGAAGGCCACTGGGAAGATGCAGTGTGTGTGTATACATTAAAATGTATCAAGCTAAAATTGCACACTTTAGACCAGTGATGGACAACAGTCTTCACCTGCATCCCCCAGCTAATTCTTGCCCTATTGTCAAATTTATTTGTTATAGCCTTTAACACTTGTTTAAAATGCCAGCTGATGTTATACATAGGCTCTCTTTCTTTGATTTAATGTATTATTTTAACTTATTTATTTAGCGCTACAAATTCTGCATATTTGTCCTTCACATCAGCCCCTGCCTCATTGGAGCTTAGTCTAAATTCCCTAACCCATACACAAAGGCTAGGGTTATTTTTTATCATCAGCCAATTAACCTACTAGTATGTTTGGAGGGAACCCTTGCAAAAATGGAGAACATACAAACTCCATGCAGATGAGACCCATTATTACTTATGGAGATTAAGGGTAATGAGCTGCCCTTTTGAAGGCTAGAGAGCCGCACATGCGGCCCTTGATGTGAATCAAGTTGCCCATCATTGCTTTTGACCATTCCTACCTTTTCTCTAAACCACTACACTTTTGGGGCCTCATCCCTGTTACAGACGTTTGTACGGTGGCATAATTATGCTCTATGTAGAAGCTATGGGGCCCGAGTGTGAGGAGGGGCCCCTTTTATATTCTATAAAGGCTGAAGAGTAGGCCACAAGTTCTCTCTTGCAGGCAAATTTCATAGTGCGTCTCTACTTATGAGAAATAAATCTAGGATAGCTTCCTTGTTTGTTCCCTGTGTAATTGTTAGAGATGCCCCACGCAGGCAATCCAGCCTACTCTTGGCTGATTTAGCTATTGGCAGATTCTAGTCACAGGCATACAGAAATTTCCCATAATTAACTCACCTTTCATTGACATTTCAGTGGTTTCTTCTTTTGATAAGCTATCCAAGCCTCATCTAGACAGGGTGGTCTATAAGTAGTTCCTATTTGAAAAATTCCTTCTCCCTGTTTGTAGAATTGCCCATATTATCTCAATCCAATCTGCAAAAGAGAAGTAGGTTACTGCTTCTATAGCCTTCATTCTTTACATATATAGCAACTCCACCTCCCTGTTTTTATCTATTTTAAACTGGGTATAATCGGGAATCGAGGCTGCCATCAGAAATTGTGTAGCCCATTACAAATCCCCCTTCCCTTTTCTTTGACCACTCCACACCCCCCTCAGTTTGGCAGACACATAGGTATAGAGCCATGACACTCTAACCTCCTGACCTGGTCCTCAGCCTACCCCAGATGCCCCATAGACCTCCCCACATGCCCTTTACCAAAGAGAGAGAGCCTGGTCCTTTAAACTGATGAGATACTGAGTGGGAGAGAGAGGTATCTAGTTCATTGCACTGACTGGGAAAGGGTTTACTAGAATTAACCCCACTTAACATTAATACTCACCCTTAATACTTAAAATGAATACCCCATCCTTAACAATAATACCCACCCCCACATCCACACAAACTTAACATTAATCACCCCATGTCACCTATCTTCCAAGGAAGCATGGGTCAGCCATATGTATAGAGTGGAGCGGTAGAGCAGACAGGCTAGGGAGGAGAGAACAGGAGATGACAGAAATGAAGGCAGCTCATTGGTGGCTAGTTCAGGGGGAGGAGCCAGCCACCAGGAAGTACAGCAATATGTACTGTCACTCCGTAACAGATACGAGCTCTATATGTAACCTTGATGTGTTTGAAGTCTGCTCAGAGATCTTATTTACTAAACTGATCATTTGTACACACAATATGTAAAACCATACGTCTTGTCCTTAACTCTCCATGGTTACCAATACATCTTTCATCATCTTTAGGGAACTACCAATTTATTTATTTTTTCCTCCAGCTCCACTTAACTACTAATGAAACGTATGAACTGGAGCCATAACTTCAATATCATGTAAATGTGAGAACTGTGTACAGATTGAAAAATCTTTAGCTCTCCAGAATGTTTCAAAATCTACAAATGTCAAATGCACCAAATCAGACCTGCATACAGTAACAGTATTACAGACCACGCCAACCCCTCCTTCTGTTTCCAAACTACTAGACCAGTGGTTCCCAAACTTTTTCAGTTCGCAGCATCCCTAGGGTCTCCATAATTTTTCCACGCACCCCTCCAAAATAATTACTGAGCAGTCCAGTTTTATAAGTAGTTGGGTCAAAATAACGTAATAAGTATTTAGGTCAGGACAGAAATCGTAATTAAGTTGTTTGACAGAAATATAAGTGTGTATTATTTTTGCAAAGAACAATTTACAGCCATCATTAAGAGGAATAAAAGCAAACATGATCACAGCCTTAGACGCACAATTTAGGAACCGCTGTACTAGACTAACTTTTATTCTCTGCTTTGTTTTAGTTGCTTCATAAAAGTGCTTTCTTGTATGTTTTGTCTATAGGTATTTAAGAGCAAAATACTGGAACTCTGCTTCACCCCAATGCAGTGTAATACCCTGGTCTCTCCCTCCACCTCTTGCACTGTGCAGTAAATGTGGTTGCTATTTGAGTGCGAACATAGCAATCTGCTGTTTGAACTTGTATTTAACATGATGCCCCATCTGAATGTGGCTCCAGGGGCACAAGCAAAGGGGGCGGGGGGGGTTCTGGTTCTCCAGAAACCCCTACCCTCCGCGAAGAATAGTGTCCCTACATAGCGGCACTGTACTATACAGCAGCTGCGGCGGTGCTGTATTGTAGTACAATACAGCACTGCTGCGGACGCTTTTTTGACAGCGCTGCATCGCCGAAATGGAGCTTCTGCGCATGCGCAGCAGCTCTCTGGGGGTTTTTTTTGGAGGGGGGGGGGAGAAACCCCCCCCCCCCCCCTTAAAAATCCTGCGTGTGCCCCATGGCTCAAACAGTTTATTCCAATCCACATTTTGAAGGGGCATCATGTTGCTGCACTCTGAAAGAGCAAGATGAGACCTCAGTATCTCATTAAATGCCAAAGTGCCACTACATTTGTGTGGCACTTTTCTGCCCTAAAATTGACATGATGGACCCAAAGGTTCTATTTTGTAAATATATTTGGTATACTGTCTGCTTATTGGTTAGAAACTCTGCTATAATGTATCTAACAGTATCCGCTATGGATATATTTGCTTTTCAAGGGCCAGAGATTATTTTCAGACCTTTATATGCACCTGACCCACACAGCCATGTCATTCGTCTGACATCAGTGAGTTTAATATTACTAACTGGAGTAGCTGCCAGAAGTAAAAATGTAAATTTTTGGGGCATACTGTACTGTCAAACTTGGACTTCATCTGACCTTGATCTAAGAATTATGTCTGCTTTCTAGTGTAACACACGTTTGTCCCTTTAAGTTATACATCGTTTCAGTAATGCTGGATGTATTACATTGGGGGTGACGTAGCCCTTAATCCTCCTGCTCTTCTGGGATCAGATCCATATAATGTATGAGGGGGAGATCTCTGCTCAGGTTAGAGAATTGTTAGGAAACACAATGAGTAAAGTAATTCGCTTTGTGAGTACATCAGTGTTCGAAGTATTTCATTTGGCCTGTTTTGTTACATTCGATAAGAATTAGTGACAAAGATTGGCGCTAATGTTGTCAAATAAGCCACCCAAGGTACACTTAGGGAAAACCACCACTTCCCAGACAAATGAACAATGAAATGGATAATAGTGTACCTTTTAAGAACGTAGTATATACGAGGTGTTCCTCACAATAGGTAAAGATAGTCCTCAACGTGATGGAGCACTAGAGCAAACTCCAAACATATAGACATAGAGTTATATTGTATGGACATATGATCACAACACAAAAACATGTAGATATCAAAAAGGGGAGAGAGTTCCTCTTCCAAGTGCATGCAGTCGTGAATGCCCTCCTCTCAAGTGATTAAACCACGTGGGGAAATTCCTTTAGGAAATATGCTTACAGACACATTGTGAATATAAAGCACATCAGATCGTGGAATGGAGTGATGTCCGAACGTATTTCCACCTTCAAAGACCTCCGATACGCCCAACATATGAACAAGAGGAATGAAGGCTATATAGTGTAATACTGTTTATTAAATTAGGTAAAAAGACACTCTCAAGTGCCCAAATAGAACATATAGAAAGAGCATATGCCCTACATACTCAAACCAAACCACTTACACAGCACACATCACGGAGGGACAAGATGTAATACCCGGGTAGATGCTCCTCCCGCTGGTCCGTGCGACTAGATGTAGAATGGTTTAAAAGTGCCCCCTGCTCCACCAACGCGTTTCAATTCCCAAACTGGAATCTTTTTCAAGGTAGCGGGCTGTAGAGGGTTGCACTGATTTTATAGTCCTTAAATTCAGAACAGCTGTATAGTTCCGTATTGGGAACGAGGCCTTGATGAGCACCGCAGGGCTCATGACCTATCCAGACATGAAAAGTTCCTACTAGGAACGAGGCTTTGTCAGCGCCATTTAGCGCATGTGCTGTAAAACCTGAAAAAGGTCTTGACTATACAATAATGTGGAATCAAAGAAGTCCTTGAAATTCAAAGCATGCAGTAGATGTCCATCACGAGATTAACGATAAAGACATCCAAATGTACAGTTACATGAAATGAAAAGACAACACAATTAGTCACCGATATTAATAACAATACATCACAAGCCTTTTTCACAATGTAGGCTAAGAGCTCGCCAGTAAAGGTGTTATACCATCATTAGTGAATACATTGTTGTCATAATAAATACAAATCAATGAGGTTCCTGTCACTAGTGAAGTGCTGATGATAGAAGATATAGTGACGTACCTTAAAGGTGGACTATTTAAACATAGTGTAATACGCACCACAGAGTGACAGGGGGTGTATACATTAAAGCTGAGGAAAATGAATTATAGGAACCATTTGAGCTCAAAATCTGTATTAAGTCCACCCGGGACTAAGGAACTGGTGAATCCATCGCATCTCGGTTTTCGCTAGTCTTTGGAGTGTGTTCTTACATCTCCAATTGCGCTCAATCCGTTCAATACCCCAAAATCTTATAATCTCCCTCGAATTGCAACCATGGACTTTCTTGAAATGTTCAGAGAGGTTGTGTGTTTCTAATCCCTTTCGGATATTGTAAACATGTTGCTCATTCTGACTTTCAATGGTTTAGTAGTCCTACCCACATATAATAAGTTGCAAGTACATTCAATTGTATAGACAATATTGGTCATACTACAGGTGATAAATTGATTTATACAGTAAGACTGATTATTTACTATAAAGCTATCAATTTTGTTAAGTTCTGACGGGCTGTTCCTACACATCATGCACATATCACACCTATAAAAGCCAATACTTTTCATGGGAGGTCTCTCGGTTTCAAAGATGACGCTTCTGACTATCTTATCCTTGGGGCCTTCCTATAGACAAATGATGGTCTGTCTGGTAGGGTTGTCCCAATGATTGTATCATCATCATCATCAACATTTATATAGTGCCAGCAAATTCCGTAGCGCTATACAATTGGGAACAAACATTAATAAGACAATTTTGGGTAATACATACAGACAGAGAGGTAAGAGAACCCTGCTCGCAAGCTTACAATCTATTGCATCTTTCTCAAGGATATCCCAATGGTTTTGAAATATTTTTTTTATGGGCCATATTATATTGTGTTATAAATGCCCATTCATTTTTCCCAGAATGGACCGGTTCTGCCTTTGTAACCTAGTAATCAAGTCTGTTCTCTCAAATTTCTTCAAAGCATCCTCAGCTTTCTCCAATAGTTCTTTACTGTACCCTCTAGTTGCAAAATTATCTTTCAAATCACTCATTTGTTTGTCTAATACTTCACTCTCTGTACAATTTCTTTTTATACGTTTCATCTGTCCCAGTGGTATATTGGAAAGCCAATTCACATGATGGCTATTAAAGTGCACGTAACTAGCTTTGTCAGTTGGCTTCCTGTATGTCTTGGTTTGGATAATGTTATCCTTAATATAAACTGTTATGTCTAAGAAATTAACAGAACTCTTACTAGAGTCAAATGACAGTTCAATATGTGATGAATTAGAATTGAGATAATCACAAAAATAAATCAGTTCTAGCTCCAACCCGTCCCATACAAAGAAGATGTCGTCTATGAAAGGTCCAGGTTAGTCCCGAAATCATGTGGCCCCCTATCCCACTCTTCCTCTAGAGAGGGCCATAAAAAGATTAGCATAACTCGGGGCAAACTTGGTACCCATTGCAGTCCCTATGCACTGAAGATAATAATCGGCTTTAAAACGAAAGTAGTTATTCATCAAGATAAACATAATGGATTCAATAATAAAGTTTTTGTATCCCTCCGTTATTGTGGTAGTGTTAAGATAATGTTCAACTGCTTTCACACCCAATTCATGTCTGATGACAGTATATAACGCCCGTTCATCTGCAGTTACTAAAATATAGCTGGATTTCCACTTTAAACTTGAGAGTTTGCCTAAAAAGTCTTTAGTATCATGTAAATATGCTGGGGTATTTTGGACTAAAGGTTGTAAGTGATGATCTATAACCTCAGACAGATTAGTGGTGATGGACCCTGTGCCACGATGATGGGTTGACCTGGAGGATTCAAAGGATCTTTATGTATTTTGGGGAGTATATATATATCACCGGGATCATAGGATCCTTGCTATTCACATAATTGTATGTGTCTTCATTAAGTACTCACAAAGTGACATGTTTATTGAGTAATTTCAAAAATGTAATGTTAATTCTATCAGTAGGATCACCCTTTAATATGTTATATGTCCCTCCATCGTTTAATTGTTTAATGAACTCATCATCATATTTCTCCCTGTCAATCACCACAATACCCCCCCCCCTTTGTCCGCAGGTTTCACTATAATGTTCATATTGTTTTTCAGTTGTTTCAGAGCCTGTCTCTCTTTATACCTTAAATTCCATTCCTTTTTAAAGTTACCACTTCTATGGACTTTTTCTATATCGTCCAACACCATTTTACTAAAGGTTTCGATACAACTACCATTTATATGGTGTGGAAAGAAATTAGATTTTTTCTTAAACCTCTTTTTAGAGCTAATTTCTGTATCCTTCTCTATATGTGGGAGGAGCTTCTACCCGGGAATTACATCTTGGCCCTCCGTGATGTGTGCTGTGTAAGAGACTTTTTGGTTCAAGTATGAAGGGCATTTGCTCTTGCTATATGTTCTATTTGGGCACTTGAGAGTGTCTTTTTACCTATTTTAATAAACGGTATTACACTATAGATGGTTAATTCCTCCTGCACATATGGTGGGAGTATCGGAGGTCTTTGAAGGTGGAAATACGTTAGACCATCACTCCATTCCACGATCTGATGTGCTTCATATTCGCAATGTCTCTAAGCAGATTTCCTGCATGCACTTGGAAGAGGGACTCACCCCCTTTTTGATATCTACATATGTTTTTGTGTTGTGATCATATGTCCATACAATATTACTCTATGTTTATATGTTTGAAGTTTGTTTTTGTGCTCCATCACGTTGAGGACTATCTTTACCTATTGTGAAGAACACCCTGTATATACTACGTTCTTGAACAATTAGCGCTTAAAGGTGCACTATTATCCATTTCACTGTTCTGTTACATATCTGTCAGCACTAAAGTGGACATGTCATCGACATAGTGGGGATAGACAATTTGTGGACTGGCTAATATTCAAAAGACTAATTATTTTTCACTTTATTAGGGATCAGTACTAGATAAACATTAAGTTACTTCTTAGGAGTATTAGGGGGGTATTCAATTGTTGCTCCGGGCGCCGCCGGAACGAGCGCGTTAAAACTATTACTGTTTATACGGTAATTACTTGCTCAATTTCAGCTCGCAGCTCCCTGAGCAGCGAGCTGAAATTGAGCGAGTAAATTACCGTATGAACGGTAATTACGCGCAATATTACCGTATAAACGGTAATAGTTTTAACGCGCTTGTTCCGGTGGCGCCCGGAGCAACAATTGAATACCCCCCTTAGTCTCTTAGTGCCTCAGTGGTGTCACTGGTTCCGAGCAAATGGGTAGGTAGGTCCACCAAGAAGATGAATGTGACTTTTGTGATTGATAGGAGAAAAGATTAGTGTCAACTCATAAAGGAACCTCTAAAACTTTTACTTCTATGTTCACTAGTTTGAGTCCTTACTTGCAGCCTGAAACAACTGAGAGTCTTTATTAACTATTTCATCTATCCGCACTCCATGCAATCACTCTACCCATGCACCAAGCATAGGGACACCAAATCTAGCTCTATTGTGGATGTAGATGTCCACGGTATTGGATTACTATTCCATAAATACTCAAAACATGAGGTTTAAAGGGTGTTAAATGGAGCAGACTTCAGTGCACTTTGGTAAAACATATGTCACATGATCATAATGCTGTAATAAAGACTGCTTCATCTGTACTTGATAGTGAAGACAACAGTGTCTGGGACTGCTCTTTGCTATAGTCTAGAGCAGTGTTGGCTAACCTGTGACACTCCAGGTGTTGTGAAACTACAAGTCCCAGCATACCCTTCCAGAAATAAGCTGCTATATATTGGCAAAACTTTCTGGGAGTTGTAGTTCCACAACACCTGGAGTGCCACAGGTTAGCCAATACTGGTCTAGGAGGGAAATTTATCAAGCTGCAGGTTTGAAAAAGTGAAGATGTTGTCTATAGCAACCAATCAGATTCTAGCTGTCATTTTGTAGAATGTACTAAAGTAATGATAACTAAAATCTGATTGGTTGCTATAGGCAACATCTCGACGTTTTCAAACCCGTATCTTGATAAATTTAACCTTACAACTTGTACTAAAATATCCAACCATTGGTGTACTCAAGGGTGCATGTGAGTGAGCTTCACTGAAGGACATGGCTATCCAGATTATAGGTTTGTTGTGCTGTCTGGTAATTTCCCGTTTGCTCTGTCCTCCTTTCTCTAGTTGTATTTCTACCTCACCATCTGTATTTACAACAGTCTGTTACTATATATGACGATTTAGATGCATGTCTGTGTTCTTTAAAACGTATCAGTACTTTTCTACCCTGTATTTTGGTAGACTCAATACAGTTCCACTTTTCACCAGTAGATGGAGGCTTAGCCTTGTTCAGAAAAGTGTAATAGTAGTTTAATTTTTTTTTTTTACTTCACTGGACTGCACCATAATGACGCACAGGTACAGGGATATGTATAATTAATGCAGATAAAGTAAGGATGCAGTCATGTTTAACTGGGCAGAACAACCTTTATGATAAATAAAGTGCTGGCTTTCAACAGGACTGCACATAATTGGGTAGAAAAGCAAGTTTTCAAAGTGAATATTATGAGTAAATATTTACCACTGTGTAGATGCAATAACTGACTTCATAGCTCCTAATCTAATTTGTGTTGTCACCTCTGTTGATGATCCTCTTTAAAAACAGTGAGGGTGTTGGCAATCTCCCCCTTTTCCTCATCTTGATCAGCAGTTCTGGGACTGGCAGAATAATGGATATCAATTCATGGTTGATTTTAAAAGACACAAAAGCTTGATCTGCTGGTTGTATCTTTAGGATGATGGGCATAATTTTATTCAATATAACAAGTGATAAAAATAATAAAGTTTAAATACTCAGCAGCCCCATGAGGAGCATATAAAAATAATAAAAAAAAAAACAAACAAAAACATTTTGTTTCCTGTTAATACACCGTATTGTGGCCTACTCTAGTCCAGACCCTGTAAAAAAAAAAAAAAAAAAGCCATGTTCAGGTAAAATATAATATACAGGTTTAAATATTTTATATTTGAAATAATTTACCACCTACTGTAAATGTTAAGGATATTATAGATCACTGAGGACTTCCATGACCATATAAAGGTCACAGATCTCCGAGGTGACTTCTAATAGCCGCAATAATTTACATTAGAGGATTATCCTTATAATAAACAGGTTTTTTTTAATAAACGTTGAAGTGATGACATCAGAACTCACGATTTATATAGATATTATTTACCCGAGTTTATACATATATTAGGAACAGTTTTGTATTATAATATTAGTTATAGTTTGCATTGCTGCCTTATAAGGTTGTGGTCGTTCTAACCCACCAGGGCCCTGTCTGTGTGTACTTTATATGTTCTACCCATGTTTGTCCAAAACATATTGGTAGGTCAATTGGCTGCGTGTGTTAAGGAATTTAGACTGGGGCAGGGACTGATGAGGTTGATTAATTATTCTCTATACAGTGTTGAGTAATATGAGGATGCTATATAAATATGATGATGCTATATAAATATGCTGATGCTATATAAATAATAATAATAAAAAAAAATACATTGCATAATTCCAACCTTTTCGATAAACAGCCCTGATTTCCCAATGGTAACTCAATATATTGTCGCCCATATTTAAATTTAAAGATCCTGGATTACTCATTTCCTTGTGGAAGAAAGCTTTGAAAAAATAAAAGATTTGCTGTTCAAGAGGAGATACCCTCATGCCATTAAGAAATGATGTGATTGAACAAATGTATATGGTGATATACTGTACACATACTTGAGATTGACCCTGAAGAATTGATTAGGATACTATGTGATTTATTTTTGAAAAGGCTGACTTGCCTGGTACGTGTTTTCGCATTTTGCATTCTAATGTCCTGAAAGCAATTCACCTTAGTAATTATTTTCCATATATATATATATATATATATATATATATATATATATATATATATATATATATGCATTACAGTTAGATTAACCAAACACCCACCTCTCTCTGACAGTATCAGGCCTAAAAGGTGAACTGGAATATGCAATATGGGATTTGTCACTCAGAGAAGACATGTCAATATCCAGTTACAAGGATGTTGATTTTTAAAATATTTTTTAGACATTCCATTTGCCACAACATAATTTAAATTGTAATAACTATTATCTTGGCTTATTACTTATGTCTATATTTCTGTATGTTAGCCTACATAGTGCCACACATGTTAATTAAAAAATACAGTTTAATGTGTACCCCTTTCCCAAACCGCTTGCAATTTATAAAATAACTTGGAGGAACGATAAAATTTAACTGACTTAAAAAGTTAATTTAAATGAAATTCAAAATGTAAAAAAGAAAAAAGTAGAAAAAGAGACCTATTTTTAATGATCTGAAAGTTGAATTTTATACTGATTGGGTGAAATTGGTTTGCTTCAGAATTTGGCTTATTATTTAAGCTAAGGAAAGTGACTGACAGTTGAATGTTGGAAACACAAAGGAATGTTCATTGTTTTAAAAGGTTTTTTTTCTACTTACTCATATTTTGGTTGTGTCCAGTGCTTTTGGATGAGCAAACTGTATTTTGAAAAAAAACTTTTGATTATAAAACATTGTTTACAATTATTTTGTTTTTCTGTGTAAATCAACTTAATGACATTTATTTAGAATTTGTTGTTTGTGACAGAGATGTTGCAGTCCAAATTAAGCTAAAACTAATACGGTGCTGCTCTTTGTAAAAGCTGTAAACCATTTTTTTCAATTCTTTCCAGCTTATCCTCAAGATACAGGGCCTTATTATCCAATAGGCTGCCTTAGCTGCAGCCTAGGGTGCAAGGCTTTGGGGGGAACGAACATTTTGGGGTGCATAATTGTGACAGAGATGTATATACTGAAATTAATTTTCAAATATAAGAAAAAAGTTGTTTTCCAAAGTAAAAAGAAAACATAAAAAAAATTTGTAAGGTTTTAATCTTGACATATTCCTATGATAAAGGCTGAAAACAATGAGCTGAAAACAAGTGAGCATAAACATTGGTGTGGGATGAAGGAAGATGCATTTTAAATTAAAGAGGAGTTTGTCTTTGACTACTGCGCATTAGCCTGGCGTGGAAGGTAAGGAGATGCTACAAATGTATTATCCTATGGCGGCCTGAAGACTAATCAGGTCCTGCCAAGATACCACCTATCATGTGATAGTCACATCCAAATATGGACAGAAACATGCTAAGTTATAAAATACAAAAAGACACCTCCCCCACTCCGTGGTCAGCATTGCTGTCTCACAGTGCTGAGGTCGTGGGTGTGATGCCAACCAGGGCTCTATCTGTGTGGAGTTTGAATGTCCTCCCTGTGTTTGTGTGGGCTTGCTCCAAGAACTCTGGTTTCCTCCCACAGTCCAAATACATACTGGTAGGTTAAATGGTTTCTGACTAAACGGACCCCAGTATATGTATTTGTGTGGTAGGGAATTAGACAGTAGGCTTCAATGGGGCAGGGATTGATGTGAATGATAACATATTCTCTCTACAGCGCTGCATGATATGACTGGCGCTATATAAATATAAACAATAATAATGAAGTGTGTAGTTCTTTAAGCTTCTTGGTACTCACACTATCTCTGTGTAGAGTCAACGAAGATGAGGACTATAGTCAGGGTGTGTGGCTGGATCACATAGAAATAACCTATTGCAGATATTTATTTTAGTTAGGGATGCAATGCCCTGCTGTATTTCATTGCAAATGGTCTGATTTCTTTTATATTGTGTTGTATTACTGTATAGGAAATGTATTGATTTCTAATGTATTATGCCAGGTTAGATCTAATCTATTTTGCTGAAGGCAGGAGATGCTAAATAAATCTTTTCATCTCAGATGTGACAAACACATGCTTTATCCTGAATGCCCAGCATGAGGTTGTTACCTGACATTCTGTCTTGTTAAAAAAGATAGACAAACTACGTAAATAATCCAAGCAGCAATTCAATTAGGAAATTGATGTACATTTTGCTAAAGTTTAAAATTGTGTTAACTCCAAGTTTGGAGGATATATCACATCCGATGGTAAATATCTGATGTAATATATCAGACGTTTCGGTGTCTGATCGGATAAGGGGGCTTGGATACCTACTGCCAACATGGGTGTTAGAATTTGTATAAAAAGAGCTCTGTTTTACCATGTAATGTATCGTTCCATCTGTAATTTCTGGATAATCATCGGTACCTCAAACTGGTGTGTAAAAGTCCTTGTCAGGACTCTTGAGCAATAAACCATCACTGCTTGAAGATTCAGCCTGCAACTATTACCTGTTGTACCCTGTGACCAACAGATAAATTTTACCCTCTAATCCATTCCCTGGCTGTCCTGTGTTGAACCCAGCTTCTCTGTGTCAACGCTCTGCCGCTAACCAGCAGTCCCGATCCATAGTAAGCGGTCAGGAGGTACCAACTAGCCCACAGCAAAGAAGCATTGCAGCAGCTATACCAGCTACCCCAGAAGTAAACGGTTCTGGGTATCGCAAAGGAGCCCAGTGGTGACAGCCGAATTCTCCTACAACTTGGGCGCAGTTGGCATTCGCAGTCGGCAAGTGTCTGGTGGCAAGGTGACACGAGTAGGAGTGGTCAGTAACAGTCAGTTACTGATGGTGAGAAGGAAACCCAGATAAACTGTGCAGGAAAAACATCCCTCCTTTCTTCTTCCCCCTCCAGACCGTATGGCGAAGTAAGCCCATCTGGTCACAGGGTGTAGTTAGCAATCACAGAGCGCCCATAGCAAAATTTAAAGGGCCACGACACTCCAGTATCTGCACCACTGAGAATTACTCTACTCCTGGGACCCTGCTCTGCACTTCAGAACAACAAGGGCAAGCACTTAACTTGCAAGTATTTAACTTTTGAGGCATCTGCTCTGCTCTTCTAAACATGCCCAGGGACCAGTAACTTTCACTGCTCTGGATACACATCACTGGACCTTATAGTAGACACATGGGCTGCTATCCCATTACTTACACCCCTTGAGGTAAGCATCTATCCTGGCAAGTTCCAGTGCCAGTAAACTAAACATATTCTCATGAGAATGTGGAGAATCCTAAAAAAGAACAAAGCTTGCAAGAGGAGAAGTACGTGCTCCACAGTATTTAGGGGCCATATCCTCTGATGTAGCGGCACTATGGAGGAATCGAAGGGTTGTAGGAGAAAATATGGATGTTTCTCCCAAGTTAAAAGTTATTTTGTTCATTCTCATTCCCATAATTGTGGATTATATTCAACAAGGCTGTCTGATACCGTATAAAAAGCTAGTCTGTCGTTCCTGTACAGACAGGGTTCCTAAGTTTGAATCTCTTAGTACCTTTAAGGACCAGGGTGGAGGGTATCCCAAAAATCCAAAATGCTGATAAATCAGAGGTGGTGGCTGCTCCTGTTTCTCTAAAGGATTCAAATGAGTCTACAATTATAAAACAAATGAAGACATTTCTCTGCCTTAGGAAGATGTGAAGAAGTGGAACATTCTTCATCAGAAGAGCAACAGTTCTGTAGATGAGACGGAGGAATTACTTAAGGCCATTAATACAACAAGGAAAGTGAAATAAAGTTGATATCAGTTGAGATGTTTTGTGAATTGGAGTAAAAGGTAGAAAAGTATATTTCCAGTCCACAATTGTATTAAAGCATTAATCAAAAAGAATAGGGTGGCCAAAAGCATTAAAAAAAGAAGATACCCACAGTATAAAGAATATTCTAGGATTTGGAATACATGCCTTAGGGTTGATGCCCCTTTTGTAGTCTATTGTTTAATCCAGATCATTAAGAGTCTGGCAAAATTAACTGACTAGTCATTTGAAGGCAATGTGAAGTCTTTATTTAGTCCAGTATTTAATGAAGCAGTAGATTATATCGGTGACAACTGAGCAACTGATATGTCTTAGAAGTCCAGACTATGTGGAATTCCATTCCAGAGAAGGGGCTTCTGTTTCAGCGTTGGACACATTTCTAAAAGGCTTCTGATGACAAAAATGATTTCCTATCAGACAAAGATCTTTTCAACAACAAAGTAAACAGGACTTAAGAAAGGATAAAAGAGGGAGGGGTAAGAAATGGTTTATTGCTAAAAACAAATTGATCCTAGTGAATCCACTTTTGTTTTAATGGTAGAAGCTATTCTCCAGCAAATGGATTGTCAGGTTGCAAGCTGGACTTTGTTCATCTTCTGAGTTCCAGAAGGAAGGTGGACAAACAGAGGGCATTAGAACAAGCCATATGGAACTGTTGTAACAGAAAGCCCTGATAAGACTGGTGAAATAAACAAATGGCAAATTACAGGTGATTCTTAATTTTAAATAAGCTAAACAAGTGAATGAGGTACCAAAAGTTTTTTTGTCTCCATAATACACCTGAAACAATAAACAACTGCCACCAAAATAAACTTACTGCGGCATTATCTATTTTTGTTACTAATTCTAAAAGATCAATGTAGAATCACAGAAATTCCTGAGATTGGGGACTTCCATTGGCCATTGGCCTATATTCAGTACCCAGTATATTTATTAAGTTATGTCAGAAGTTATGGTCCTTCTCAGGGACTGATTGATTCTAGTGGGGCCACTAGATAATTTGTTGAAAGTAGCAGAGACTAAATTCCCTCTACACAAAAATGTGGAAACCGTTAAAGAACTCCTGTCATCTGGTCTTCTGCTTTCTCAGGAGAAATAGTTTCTAGATGTCATTCTAGACTCCCAGCAGCAGAAGCATGTTCCATACTCTAGAAGAAAAACAAAGAATCATCTAATAGTGAACATAGAATTAGTCCTGGATCTCTATCTAAGAAGATATGTTAGTCCCAACGCTGATGGCTAGGGTTATCCCTGCATCCCTTGAGGGCATCAATAAATCAATACCTCTGTAATTAGAAATTTTGAGGGCCTGTAACAAAATACAATACTATCTATAATAGAGGATGAGAATGTCAACACATCTAAAACGGACGCTGATCTAGTGGAAAGAGGAAGTCGATATAAGAAAGTGTCCACAATGTCTCCTGGGATCCTTAGGAGCCTCTTATTACAACAGATATGAGCATGATTAGCAGGACACCTTCAGGACAGTGCAGGGTCATTGGGCTGTAGACCAGAAACTATTTTCCTCAAACTACAGAGAATGTCTGACCATCTGTAATGTAGTAAAGTCACTTCATAGACTGGATAAAGAGGAGAAATGTATGTATACAATCAGACAGCTTCACGGCAGTCAGAACATAGAAGCACCAGGAGCCTAAAGCTGTAGAATTTAGCAAGAAAAATATTTTTGGGCAACACTGAATTCATAAAGAAAGTACTATCATCTTCAGAGGTGAATCCACAATCAGCCAATCAGAAGCAGATAGCTAGTGCTGGCAACCATCACCATCATGTGTGTGTTTGAAGTATCCCTCAGACACCTGCAAGTGATACAGCTACTGATAGTGATTTCTGCAAGTCCTATGCGGGTCTGCCTTAGTTCACAGTTATGTAAACATGCCCTTACAGGACTTTGACTGCATTTGCATGCTTCTTTCCTCCCCCATTTTGTCTCTCCGAATGTAAGAAGGAGAAAGAGACAGATCTGAATGTGATCATAGGTGTACGCTCTACACATCTGTGTGTTTTACTCTAAACAAACAGGCATCAGCCCCAATGTCACTACTCTCTTCACCTCCTACCACTCTTCAGCCTAGCCACTCAACCCTATCCCTGTCTCTTGTAGTCATCCCCTCAATAACTAACAGCTGTAATCTCTCCCTCTCCATTGATATCTTTATGTAATTATTCAAGCTTTCAGTTTTTACTTCTGTGCTGAAATAAAAATATGTCCAAAATTATCAGATTACCTTCCCAACCTCTCAGCTCCCATGCCCCTCCAAGCATCTAGGAGTTTGCCTACACTCATCTCACACGGTTCCTTTTCTCACACAACCTTTTGTAAACCAGGTTTTCATTCCCAACACTCCACAGAGACTGCACTGACTAAGGTGGTCAATGATTAGATCTCTGCTAAAGGACGCTGCTCACTAGAACTGTCTTTGACCTCTCTGCTGCATTTGACTCTGTTGACTACTCACTTCTCATACAAACATTGCATCGCCTGGGTCTTCTGAGTAGTGTCATATCCTAGTCTTCATGCTACTCATCAAACTACTCTTCTATCAGTTGGAATAACACAAGAATCTATTTTGGATTTTAGGATCACTTCTATGTGATGACACACAAATGTATCTATTCTTTCCAGATGTTTCACCATCTGCGTTACGCTGCATTACTGAATGTGTTTCTACCATTTTATCTTGGCTTCCCTCCCACCACCTCCAACTCAATCATTTCAAAAATTGAGCTCATAATATTTCCTCCAGTCAACAGAAGATACTTATCTCATCTCTATTTCTTTTGATAACACTACAACCCCTACCCCTCAGGTTTTTTGCCTATCTGTCATCCTCGACTCTGTCCCTTGTTCCCCACATCAAATCTGAAATCAAAATCCTGTTACATTCATCTAAGTAATGATTTTAGAATATGCACTTATTACACAAGGCACAGCAAATACTTTAATTCAATCACTCATAATCTCCTGCACTAACTTTTTGTCACACGCCGGTCCCATAGCTAGGTGCTGGCATTGTGACTTGTCCTTTAAGAACTATGTTGGTGCTTGCTTTTGCTTCAGAGTCACTACCTTTCCAAAGGTGTTCCTTGTTATGTTGATTGGGACCTCCTTCCGAAGCCTATTGGTCCTAGAAGACTATTTCTATCTCCCATGATCATGGACTCATTGCCTGATCTTCGTGTTACTCACACTGCTGTGGGTTCTGGCTGCATACCTGACTTTCTGTTTATCTCCTGGATACTATCGGTTGCCAAAGTTACCTGTCATCATTGCTCTCCATCGGCTCCGCTGTATGCCAGTTCGTGGTTCATTTACAAGCTGAAGTTACTTGTCGTTGTTCATCTACACACAGAACTATTCGTGAGTTGTCTGCTACACCTGCGCTCATATTGATTGGCTCCAGTACTACTCTACTCGGCTGTCTATGTTGCGGTATTCTATATTGAACTACAATCAAGTTTTCTTGTCATCTGTGGTTCTATGTCTGGCACGGCTATTATTACTCTGCTGATTATTATTGCTGGACTGTTAATATGAATATATTGCCAAGCCCGGAGACATTTCCTCAACTCAAGTTGTGTGCATTATCAGCTGTTGTCTATTGGTGATGAACTCACGCTTACCTGTTAACCGGATCATCTGTGACCTGTAGTTCCACGCTCAGTTTGGATTTCGTTTATCACGCTGCTACTTCTAGGCAACACCTTATTGCAGGTTACCAGTTATATCCAAGTTCTTGGACAGCATATAACGTTTTCTGTTCCGCTAATATGAACTATTGTGATGCCTACAACCACCTGCTAAAATGAATCATATTATTCTGTTTAGATCAGCCAAGTCGCATACTACTCTCATTTGGACTTTTAGCTGTATCAGTGGTTCACCTTCATCTGCTGTGTGTTTCGTGTAGGATCCAAGTGTTCTAATTACCATCTCAGCGTTGAACTGTTATATTGCTTATTTCTCATGCTGTTGCCATTGGTTACCAACTGAAGTAACTTCTGTGATTATTACTGTATTCTATGAACTGCCGTGTGCTCAGCTCTGCTGAGTTGTACATACCTTTTTATTATCACTGCTGTTGTACCATCTATAAATATACCAAGTTGCAACACTACCATCATCGTTTGTGTATTGTTTCCTGTGATGCTCTCAAGTTAAGAACTCCAAATTCCATCGTGTTCTGTCTCCACCACCCTCTACTAGCACCATCTAAGTAGAGGCTGGGGATCCATAATTATTCATAGCCGTGACACTTTTGCACTTTCTTTATTAGTGGTATTCCCCTAACAACGTTGTCACTTCAACAACCTATTTTGAATGCAAGGACTAGACTAATTATCCAAACAAAATGTTGTTCTACTACTGCTCACTCTGCCAATTCCTTACATTGGTTGCCAATAGTACAAATTCAATATAAAATGCTCTACTAACTAGGGATGTGCACCGGCGACTTTTGAGGTCTCGTGTTTTGTGTTTTGGATCCGGATTTTCGTTATTTTTGAGGTTCGGATTTGTCTCGCAAAACACTTGACGAAAGGTCTCGGTTCGGATTTAAGGTATTGGATTCGGATTTTTTTTGAAAAAAACATAAAAAGTTTAAAAATCAAGTTTTTGGGCTTATTTTCACTCCTAGGCTATTATTAACCTCAATAACATTCAATAACAAGCATTTCCACTAATTTACAGTGTATTCTGAACACCTCACAATATAGTTATTAGTCCAAAACGTTGCAACAAGGTATCTTTCTGGACTGCGTAGAGGAGTGGGTCACCACAATATATATAATAAGAAAACCATCAACTTGTATGATTCGCACCAATAAATGTACCTGGACTGCGTAGAGGAGTGGGTCACCACAATATATATAATAAGAAAACCATCAACTTGTATGATTCGCACCAATAAATGTACCTGGACTGCGTAGAGGAGTGGGTCACCACAATATATATTAAAAACACTGAACTTTTATGAATCACACCAATAAATGTACCTGGACTGCGTAGAGGAGTGGGTCACCACAATATATTAAAAACCCTGAACTTGTATGATTCGCACCAATAATTGTACCTGGACTGCGTAGAGGAGTGGGTCACCACAATATCTTAAAAACCCTGAACTTTTATGATTCGCACCAATAATTGTACCTGGACTGCGTAGAGGAGTGGGTCACCACAATATCTTAAAAACCCTGAACTTGTATGATTCGCACCAATAAATGTACCTGGACTGCGTAGAGGAGTGGGTCACCACAATATATATAATAAGAAAACCATCAACTTGTATGATTCGCACCAATAAATGTACCTGGACTGCGTAGAGGAGTGGGTCACCACAATATATATTAAAAACACTGAACTTTTATGAATCACACCAATAAATGTACCTGGACTGCGTAGAGGAGTGGGTCACCACAATATATTAAAAACCCTGAACTTGTATGATTCGCACCAATAATTGTACCTGGACTGCGTAGAGGAGTGGGTCACCACAATATCTTAAAAACCCTGAACTTTTATGATTCGCACCAATAATTGTACCTGGACTGCGTAGAGGAGTGGGTCACCACAATATCTTAAAAACCCTGAACTTTTATGATTCGCACCAATAATTGTACCTGGACTGCGTAGAGGAGTGGGTCACCACAATATCTTAAAAACCCTGAACTTTTATGATTCGCACCAATAATTGTACCTGGACTGCGTAGAGGAGTGGGTCACCACAATATCTTAAAAACCCTGAACTTTTATGAATCGCACCAATAATTGTACCTGGACTGCGTAGAGGAGTGGGTCACCACAATATCTTAAAAACCCTGAACTTTTATGATTCGCACCAATAATTGTACCTGGACTGCGTAGAGGAGTGGGTCACCACAATATCTTAAAAACCCTGAACTTTTATGATTCGCACCAATAATTGTACCTGGACTGCGTAGAGGAGTGGGTCACCACAATATATTAAAAACCCTGAACTTTTATGATTCGCACCAATAATTGTACCTGGACTGCGTAGAGGAGTGGGTCACCACAATATCTTAAAAACCCTGAACTTTTATGATTCGCACCAATAAATGTACCTGGACTGCGTAGAGGAGTGGGTCACCACAATATATATAATAAGAAAACCATCAACTTGTATGATTCGCACCAATAAATGTACCTGGACTGCGTAGAGGAGTGGGTCACCACAATATATATTAAAAACACTGAACTTTTATGAATCACACCAATAAATGTACCTGGACTGCGTAGAGGAGTGGGTCACCACAATATATTAAAAACCCTGAACTTGTATGATTCGCACCAATAATTGTACCTGGACTGCGTAGAGGAGTGGGTCACCACAATATCTTAAAAACCCTGAACTTTTATGATTCGCACCAATAATTGTACCTGGACTGCGTAGAGGAGTGGGTCACCACAATATCTTAAAAACCCTGAACTTTTATGATTCGCACCAATAATTGTACCTGGACTGCGTAGAGGAGTGGGTCACCACAATATCTTAAAAACCCTGAACTTTTATGATTCGCACCAATAATTGTACCTGGACTGCGTAGAGGAGTGGGTCACCACAATATCTTAAAAACCCTGAACTTTTATGAATCGCACCAATAATTGTACCTGGACTGCGTAGAGGAGTGGGTCACCACAATATCTTAAAAACCCTGAACTTTTATGATTCGCACCAATAATTGTACCTGGACTGCGTAGAGGAGTGGGTCACCACAATATCTTAAAAACCCTGAACTTTTATGATTCGCACCAATAATTGTACCTGGACTGCGTAGAGGAGTGGGCACTGGGCACCACAATAAAATATATAAAAAACCTTCAACAGATCTGCATTACACTACACATACGGCTGCTCCTCCATCCTCTCCATCATATACATGTTGGAGTTTTAGCGTGTGACAACCTCTTGTTTTTGATAATGTCAGTGCATTTTGAATATTTTTCAATTTGCCCCACACCACTGAATGTACTTTATCTATGATACGCAATACGCATCTATCTATCTTGACTGCGTAGTGTGGTGGCCCCGGTACACAATTTGGTACCGAGGCCACAATATAATTAAAAAACCCTCCACGTGTCTGAATTCCACCAAACAAGTATCTGGACTGCATAGTGGGGTGGCCCCGGTACCCAATTTGATACCGGGGCCACAATACCTCCTCCAAACATGGTACAGACAATTCGTCATTGAGAGACCCCAGACAGACAGGGTCGAAGTGTTATTGTTTGACTTTGTAAACCCAAAAAAATGTCCCTGTTGCACATAGTCGTGCAATGAAGACTGACTTTTTCATTTAAAGGCACGATCTTTAAAGTGTAGTGTTTGTAAGTCTAAGTCATATTATACTTTTGGTAAAATTGGTTTATTTTGTTCCTCTTTATGGTAATTAATTAGTAATAGAATTAAAGTAGGAAATAGAATTAAAGTATGAAATAGAATTAAAGTAGGAAATAGAGTGGTATAGAGTTGTAGTGTGGTATAGATAGAGTGGTCCACACAATATAATAATAAAACCCTCAACTGGTCTGAATTCCACCAAACAAGTATCTTGACTGCGTAGTGTGGTGGCCCCGGTACACAATTTGGTACCGAGGCCACAATATAATTAAAAAACCCTCCACGTGTCTGAATTCCACCAAACAAGTATCTGGACTGCATAGTGGGGTGGCCCCGGTACCCAATTTGATACCGGGGCCACAATACCTCCTCCAAACATGGTACAGACAATTCGTCATTGAGAGACCCCAGACAGACAGGGTCGAAGTGTTATTGTTTGACTTTGTAAACCCAAAAAAATGTCCCTGTTGCACATAGTCGTGCAATGAAGACTGACTTTTTCATTTAAAGGCACGATCTTTAAAGTGTAGTGTTTGTAAGTCTAAGTCATATTATACTTTTGGTAAAATTGGTTTATTTTGTTCCTCTTTATGGTAATTAATTAGTAATAGAATTAAAGTAGGAAATAGAATTAAAGTATGAAATAGAATTAAAGTAGGAAATAGAGTGGTATAGAGTTGTAGTGTGGTATAGATAGAGTGGTCCACACAATATAATAATAAAACCCTCAACTGGTCTGAATTCCACCAAACAAGTATCTTGACTGCGTAGTGTGGTGGCCCCGGTACACAATTTGGTACCGAGGCCACAATATAATTAAAAAATTGGGCATCAACTGTCACCGTTGTTTAATATCTGATACACCTAAATATGGACTGCACAGTGGAGTGGCCCCGGTAGTAAATTTGGTGCCGGGGCCACAATACCTGCTCCAACTTCCAAGTGTAGTGTTTATAAAGACACACAGCGTCGAAGTGTTATTATTAGTTGACTTTCTTAACCCTAAAATTGTCCCTGTTGCAAATATCCGTGCAATGGACAGTTACTTTTCTATTGAAAGACTCAAGCTTTCAAGTGTAGTGTTTATAAAATATAAACAACAATACAGTAGTTTTAGAGCACGTCAATACCTCTTGTTTTAAATTATGACACGGCATTTTACTTTTGGTTTAATTTCTTGAATTTTTTTACATTTGGTTTTACTTTTTGAACATGGCAAACGACTGTTGCTTGGTCATATAATGCAAAAAAAAAAGTTCCAAGATGGAATTGTCCTTGGGCCCTCACACCCACCCTTATGTTGTTGAAATAGGACATGCACACTTTAACAAACCAATCATTTCAGCGACAGGGCCTACCAAACAACTTTGGCTGAAATGATTGGTTTGTTTGGGCCCCCACACCAAAAAAGCTATTCATCTCTCCCTGTACAGACTAAACAGGCTCTACTGAGGCAAGATGTCGTCCTCATCCTCAACCTCTGATTCCTCTCCCCCTACAGTGTGTACTTCCTCCTCATCACACATTATCAATTCGTCCCCGCTGGACTCCACAACCACAGGTCCCTCTGTAGTATCTGGAGGGCAGTGCTGTACTTCATTGAGGAATTGATTATTCATTTTTATAAACATCATTTTTTCAACGTTGTGAGGAAGCAACCTCCTTCGCCGCTCACTGACCAGGTTCCCCGCTGCACTAAAAACTCTTTCCGAGTACACACTGGAGGGGGGACAACTCAGGTAAAATAGAGCCAGTTTGTACAGGGGCTTCCAAACTGCCTTTTTTTCCTGCCAGTAACAATATGGACTGTCTGACATGTCTACTTGGATGGTGTCAGCAAAGTAATCATCCACAATTTTTTCTATTGTGACAGCATCCAATGCAGCGAGAGTAGACATGTCTGCAATGGTTGGCAGGTCCTTCAGTCCGGACCAGATGTTATCAGCATCCCCGCCAGTGCCTCTTTTGGGAAAACTGAGCTTTTTCCTCGCAGCCATAGATGTGGAAGAAAATGAGGGTGGAGCTGTTGGCATGTCACAGTCCTCTTCAGAGGACAATCTCCTGACCAGCAGGTCTTTGCACCGCTGTAGACTTGTGTCCGCCGGAAACAGAGACACAACATACGCTTTAAACCGAGGATCGAGCACGGTGGCCAGAATGTATTCCTCTGACTTTAAAAGAGTGACCACCCTCGGATCCTGGCAAAGCGTACGAAGGGCTACATCCACAAGAGCTACATGCTTGGTGTAATCGCAATGGCTTACCAGCTCCTCCCTCACTTTCTCCAGCTGCTTCTGCAACAGCCTGATCAGGGGAATGACCTGACTCAAGCTGGCAGTGTCGGAACTGACTTCTCGTGTGGCAAGTTCAAATGGCTGCAGAACCTTGCACAACACGGAAATCAGTCTCCACTGCGCTTGACTGAGGCGCATCCCCACTACTTTGCCTATGTCGTAGGTGGCTGTGTAGGCCTGAATGGCCTTTTGCTGCTCCTCCATCCTCTGCAGCATATAGAGGGTGGAGTTCCAGCGCGTCACAACCTCTTGTTTGAGGTGATGGCAGGGCAGGTTCATGCTTTTTTGATGTGCCTCTAGTCTGCGGTAGGCACTGGCTGAATGCCGAAAGTGTCCAGCAATTTTGCGCGCCACCGCAAGCATCTCCTGCACACCCCTGTCACTCTTGAGGTAATGCTGCACCACCAAATTAATGGTGTGGGCAAAACATGGGACGTGCTGGAAATTGCCCATATTTAATGCCCGCACAATGTTACTGGCATTGTCTGACACCACAAATCCCCATGAGAGTCTAAGTGGGGTAAGCCAGTGGGAGATAATTTCCCTCATTTTCTCTAATATGTTGTCAGCGTTGTGCCTCTTATTAAAGCCTGTAATGCACAATGTTGCCTGCCTTTGCATGAGCAGCCATTTTGTAGATGCTGCTACTGATGCAGCTGTTGCTGTTGCTGCGGAAGGGGATGCATCTACCCAGTGGGCTGTCACAGTCATATAGTCCTTCGTTTGCCCAGAACCACTTGTCCACATGTCCGTGGTTAAGTGGACAGTGGGTACAACCGCATTTTTAAGAGCACTGAGGACACTTGATCGTACTTCTCTGTACATTTTTGGTATCGCCTGCCTAGTGAAGTGGAATCTCGAGGGGATTTGGTACCGGGGACACAATACCTCCATCAACCCTCTAAATCCCACTCCACTGATGGCGGACACCGGGCGCACGTCTAACACCAACATTGCAGTTACAGCCGCAGTTATACGCTTTGCAATAGGGTGACTACTATCGTATTTGGTGGTCATGGCAAACGACTGTTGGACGGTCAAATGTTTTGTGAAAGACTTAGCGGTCTTACGACTTCCCCTCTGGGAAGATGACCGACTAACAGCAGCAACAGCAGCAGTGGCAGTAGTAGGCGTACCGCTGCAGGATTCCTCGGATGAATCCCGTATTGAGGAGGACTCAGTCTGGCTGCTGACTTGGGCTGCAGGACTGAATCTGATGGAGATTGTGGAGGAAGTTGACGAGGAGGGTGTTGCTGGTGTGTATCCAACTGGACCACGGGATTTAGGTGTCCCTGTACCGATGAGGGTCCTAGCCCCAGTTCCTGAACTAACCACTGAACTATGAAGGTTATTCAGGTGACGTATAAGGGAGGATGTTCCTAGGTGGGCAAGATCCTTACCCCTGCTTATTTGAGCTTTACATAAGCTACATATTGCCATACATTGGTTGTCTGGATTTGGATAAAAATAACTCCAGACCGAAGAGGTGCATTTTTTGGTCTTCTGACCAGGCATGACGATGGGCTTTTTCATCCCATGGACATCAGCTGTTTCCCCCCCTGGTGCCTCATTTACAATAACCACATCACCATCCTCATCATCAAGTTCCTCCACAGCGCCAGCTACATCATCAATAGCCTCCTCCCGAGCCACCTCTTCCCGTACAGTGATGGGAAGGTCAGGCTTGACAACCACCAACACCCTTGGACTCGCCTTGGGGATTTGTGATAATTTCTCTTTAGAAGGCAGAGTTGTTTGCTGTTTTGTTGCTGACAGCATAACTCTCTTCAATTTTTTGTAGGGGGGGGGAGGAGGAGGAGGGCTAAGATCCGTGGGTGAAGCTGAACCACTAGTCATGAACACGGGCCAGGGCCTAAGCCGTTCCTTGCCACTCCGTGTCGTAAATGGCATATTGGCAACTTTACGTTTCTCCTCAGATGATTTTAAGTTTCTCTTTTTGCTACTTTTTCTTAACTTGGGCTTTTTGGATTTTACATGCCCGGTACTACGAGATTGGGCATCGGGCTTGGAAGACGACGTTGATGGCATTTCATCGTCTATGTCATGACTAGTGGCAGCAGCTTCAGCATTAGGAGGAAGTGGGTCTTGATCTTTCCCTACTTTATCCTCCAAATTTTTGGTCTCCATTATATGTAGCACAAGATACTGCAGAATGTGTGAACTTGGTAATATTGCAGTACCAATGGACTTATACTGCTGGATTGGTTTTGCAAATTTGGTTATAATTATTATATATTTTTTTTTTTTTAAATTTTTTATTTTTTTTTACTTTTTTTTTATTTTTAAAAAACTTGGGAATAGTGGGGAAATAACTATGCCCTTAGAAGCACAGAGCACAGGACACAGCACCACTGGACTGAACAGGACACGGCACAGGACCCAGCAGCACTACGGAACTCAGCAGGACAGAGCACAGGACACAGCACCACTGGACTGATACTGCAGAATGTGTGAACTTGGTAATATTGCAGTACCAATGGACTTATAAATTATAATGCTGGATTGGTTTTGCAAATTTGGTTATAATTATTATATTTTTTTTTTTTAAAATTTTTTATTTTTTTTTACTTTTTTTTTATTTTTAAAAAACTTGGGAATAGTGGGGAAATAACTATGCCCTTAGAAGCACAGAGCACAGGACACAGCACCACTGGACTGAACAGGACACGGCACAGGACCCAGCAGCACTACGGAACTCAGCAGAACAGAGCACAGGACACAGCACCACTGGACTGATACTGCAGAATGTGTGAACTTGGTAATATTGCAGTACCAATGGACTTATAATGCTGGATTGGTTTTGCAAATTTGGTTATAATTATTATATATTTTTTTTTTTTTAAATTTTTTATTTTTTTTTACTTTTTTTTTTTTTTTAAAAACTTGGGAATAATGGGGAAATAACTATGCCCTTAGAAGCACAGAGCACAGGACACAGCACCACTGGACTGAACAGGACACGGCACAGGACCCAGCAGCACTACGGAACTCAGCAGGACAGAGCACAGGACACAGCACCACTGGACTGATACTGCAGAATGTGTAAACTTTGTAATATTGCAGTACCACTGGACTTTTACTGCTGAATGTGTGAACTTGGTAATATTGCAGTACCAATGGGCTTATACTGCAGGATTGGTTGTGCAAATTTTGTGGTAATTAAAAAATATTAAAGTAGTTTTTGGTATTTTTTAAAAAAACTTTTTTTTATTTTTTTAAACACAGGGGAATATTGGGGAAATAACTATGCCCTTAGAAGCACAGAGCACAGGACACAGCACCACTGGACTGAACAGGACACAGCACAGGACCCAGCAGCACCACTGACCTCAGAAGGACAGAGCACAGCACACAGCACCACTGGACTGATACTGCAGAACACAGCACAGCACAGCACAGCACAGAACTAAACAGCACAGAACTAAACAGCACAGAGGACCACCTAACACACCCTCCCTCTACCCTGATCAATGCCCGAGTGAAGATGGCGGCGACTAGCGGGGAATTTATAGGATCCGAGTATCGCGAGATCCGACAACGGGATTATGAGTCAGAGCCTCAGTTTCACTTTTGAATTTGGCGCCAATACCCGGATCTGTCTCGGATCCGACTCGGATCCGCAACGTTCGGGTGGGCTTGGATTTCATAAATCCGAGTGCGCTCATCCCTACTACTAACACATAAAGCTGCAATAACCAACAATTTTTCACTTGTCTCGAAATATCTTCCAACTGATTCACTCCTCTGTGCCCAAGATCTGTGCCTCTCATCCACACATCCAGACCCAGACAGAACAAGAAGCGCTGTTGTACATTGTCAAGTAAGCGGTTTGCCTTGGTGATCCAACTCATGAGACCTGAGTTTTGGGATAACCTGGAGAAAAGCTTACCTTTCTGACACTCGATTTGGGAACTGCATCTCACGTAAAGTGGCTGGGACCATGTTTCTTATATCCAACACTTAATTGTCTGCAAATTATAAATCTGCAAATATGTGTTTGTGAATTAATTCCTAGAAATAGTGTGACATGGCTCAGATGAGCTGTTTAAATAAATGTGTTTGATTATGTTAAACTCCCCAGAGGGTGCTGGTAGATTAGAGCCCAGATCCATTGTAGCACCTTGTATCATTTATGGCAGGTCGCAAAAGTGAAAGCCTTTGAAAATATCTCTTTCAGGACAGTGAAATCTAAAACACATCTGGGAAGCTTCAGACATGCTGACTGCACAGACAGGGTTATGTGTTAATGACAAATTCAGCTGAATAGGGTCACAAGAAAATATATAATTTTCTCCAATATCATACTTACCAGAGGCATGTGTGGTATGCAGATGAAGGGAAACTTACTGTTGTATGGAGGTAAAATCATGTTTGTGCGCCATTCTGGTAATAAGTTGGGACAGGGTATTTAAATCCTGACTTAGAAGCTGTGTCCATAGGGTCATAAAACCCTAATTTACATTCACAGAGACTTTAGTTCTGACATCACAGGAAGGGGGCTGTGGGCCCTGTAGCTTGTTTTTAAAACTGCACTGTGACTGTAAGAATGGGAGTCAATCTGATATTGAAGAGTGTCCCATTTTTCTGCTTCTCCCAGCACCAGAAACTTGATTATATGTGAGTTATCAATTCTGTGTTTTATCCTTTTTATTTTATAAGAAACAATTGCATTATATTTGTATGTCATTTTATTAACTGTTTTATCTTATTGTGGATGTATTTTCCATATTAAATTACACTTAATAAGTTCAAGTCTCTGTGTGTTCTTACGAATTCACGCAACAGTTTGATCAAAACACTACATAATTGAAAACCGGGGAGAACATTGTGGTCTATATGAACTCTGACTAAAGTAAATTGTGCTAGATTAGTTCTAAGGGAGAGATAGGGAAGGATTTAATCATTTTAGACAGACCAGGTGGTTGTTTTTGGTTAACCCTTTGTCACACACATGTCACGCAGACTCAGGTTAGTGCTGTTCATGACAAGTTTATTGAGGGTTTAAGTGATTATTGTGGCCTATTTCACACTCACTCTATTGTGGTATGTATAGAAGTAGGTATTATGGCTTCAGAGATTTATAGTTAGTATTGTATTGTTATTTGTAGTAGTTTTAGTTGAAACATTACACACACAAAAATGTTGCACTAGTAAGTGAACTCAGGTGCTGCATTTATATTCTATTCTAGTGTAAGGTATTAAGTTCCTTCACTTAACCGCTGCCCTCTAATAACAGATACTACATCTGTTAGCATACAATATAGAAAAAAAACGAACTAAATGAAAGTGTGCAGGGTAAAGTGATTATAGTATATTATTTATTCTATTCGCATAAATCCTCAATTAAAAACATATAAAATCCACACATAAAGGAGTATAAAATGCTGGGTGTAGCAAGCTTATAGTAACTCCCAATAATGGTAACAGAAACACAATCCCTCAAAACGATCATAAAAAATAATTCTCAGTCCTTTAATTGCAATAGTCCTTTGGTACTAATAGTCCTGCGGTATAAGTGTACACTTCAATATGTTGGGTATACCACTTTTATTTTTTCCTCCTTTTCTACACCCAGCTCATTTATGTGTGGATTTTATATGTTTTTTATTGAGGATTTATATTAATAGAATAAATAATATACTATAATCACTTTACCCTGCACACTTTCGTTTGGTTAGTTGAAACATTACCTGCTTCCAGTACCCATACGAAAGATAAGATAGAGAGAACTGACCAACGCTCCTAACTTTTGTACAATTAAATTTCTTTTTACATGTTATTACCAGTTTGGTAGAAACAATTTATTAAAACCTTGTTACGTCTTCAAATTTTATCCACCAGATGATCAAGGATTCCTAGAAAAACAACTCTCAAGGAGTCAGAACCTGTCATTTGTCCTAGCTTTACTTCGGTCAATGTTAAATTATGATCAGGTAGAATATTCAGGAGGAAGAGATTCATTATAGATAATGAGGCTAAGAAGGTTGGAAGCACCTTCAATTCTTTTTATACACTTGAAATGTTCTTTAAGAATGATAAATGTAGACATTAGTGGGACGGAGTGTTATTACAGAAATATTTACATTTCAATTTAATTCTGTAGATGTTACAAATACATCCAGTAATTATATTAAGGGATTATGCGTTTGTCAATGACAAAAAATAAATAAGTAATTAAAGTTACGATGATTTTCAAAATTTCTCTAGAGTTTTTTTTCTGGAGAAATGTTTCTTTTTGAAGTTTGTTGTGACAATGTATTTGCTACTATTAAAGGATACTGTCACCAAATGAAGAAAATTCTATTTTGGGTTAAGGATCCGGTTCCAAAAGTTCAAGGGTCCAGTATTCAGGCGATCTGACAGGTTCCTCGTTATTTTGCACAAACCCATCTCTGCTCAGCTCTCTTGTGGTATCTTGGCTCCTGCAGTATTGGGGGCATGCAAGACATCAGGGCGCCCCAGATAAGAAACCTTTAGATGGATTCAAGATGTCTGCACCCCCCGCTTAGTTCATGTATGAATGATGGCACTGACACAAATGAGGGACACAATTGAGGAGAAGGGGAATTAATATCCTTGTCCTTTGTCATTCTGGATGTACATTTATTTAGACCTAGTATGCTTGTGTGTCTCCTTACCATTTATAATCTAGGTGAGACACTGAGCATATACTTATTTTCTCACTGACATCTACAAGAAAGTGAATTGAAGGGGGTGGAGCTAAAGCCAATCTTTAGCCACACCATCCCGTAGCCCAGTGGTTCCCAAACTATGCACTGTTGCTCCATTTTACATTTTATTATGACTCAAAATATGCATAAAATTGCCAATGAAGTATATATATTTGTTACCCCTGCAAGGGGAGAATTACAAAATGCTTTGTCTTTTTTAATTGTTCCTCTTGTCTCTGTATAATGCTCAAAGATATATTTAGAAAAATATTTATTCAATCATATTACCAAAAGAAATCCATTTCTGCCACCCCCCAGTAACAAGTTATATTTAAATTTTTTAAAAAGTAAATATGTAAAAAAATAAAATAAAAATAAGAATACATGAATATAAGTGACCTGATTGTCCATGTCTTGCTTTGCTTCCTAGGGGTAAACTTATCAAGCTGCTGGTTGTTGCCTATAGTGACCAATCAGATTCTAGCTGTCATTTTGTAGAATGTACTAAATAAATGATAACTAGAATCTGATTGGTTGCTATAGGTGGTAGTTGTAATGGAATAGTTCATGGTGGTGGTAATTTGGGAGGGATAAGTTAAAGATGGTGGTAGAAAAAAGGTGAGCTGAGGGTGGTAAGGTGGTGATAATGAGGGAGAAAGAACACTGTTCCCTATTTGTAGTAATTCATTGAGGTGCATCTCTCAATTGTAAAGCGCTACGGAATATGCTAGTGCTATGTAAGTAGATGATGATGATGATGATCTTCGATGTAATTTGCTTGGCTGAGTCAAGTGAGCCCATGACTACCAATACAGATTCCTGTTTCTACCTGGTAGACCTTTGTTTTAAGACCACTTTTGCCTTTTTTTAATACATTTACTGTAAGTTAAAAATAGAATAACATTTTAATTTGTAATGATTTATAGGTTCATTTTATATTTAATTTGTTCCTTTTTTTTTTATATACAGTATAGAACTTTCTTTTCATAACATTTTAGAATAAATGTCTTGGAGGGATGAATGGAGATGGTTAGGAGAGGATAGAAATTCTCTTTTTGCCGACCACCCCATATTTTGATGAGCCACCCTGAAACAATTCATAATGCAGTATACTTATGATTTTATACAATTATAAACTATACTTATAGTATAGCATTGGTAACTGTGGTGTAGGATAAATATAACAAAAATGTATGCAATATATTATATCCGTTTTTAGAATTTATTTCACTCATATACACACATTTAGTTTGAAAGACTGTAAGTTTGTATCAATATTCATTTAAGCACATTTTGTAGCCCGCATGTTAATGAGTGGTATAATATTTTCCCATGGATATTACACAAATTTGTTATAATCAACATGCCTGTCCCTCTACTCAGCATTCTAGGATGTCAGATGCAGCTAACACCACCCTATTGTTAAATCAACTTTTAGCAGAGGGAAGCAGCCCTTTAAGCTACTAACATATTTATCAGACATATATACAGGCAATATTTCAACTAGATTTACAGTAGCAAACTGGACCTATCCATAACCTCAGGACCTAGCTCAATATATTGATTAGTAGAGAATTATGTAATAACTCAGGAGATTGAGAAATGTCACGCAGCAATATAAATCCTCCTAAATGTTCTTGGAAATTTGAATTATCTTTTTTTCATTAGCATCCCATTACCTGTCACATGTTATATGAAATTCATTTGTTTATTCATATTCTGTTATATAGTATCTGTGCTTGTTCTAAGCCTACAGCAATGAACTGCACCTTGTTATTTTATAAGTATCAACCTCTAGTTGTCAGTTGTTCAAGACCCAATTGTCTCTAGTTGGTACACAGTTGGTACCTTTTAAAAGTTAAAAATAGAAATGTGATGTATGATTTATATATTTTTTAAAAAAAAATAAAATAACAACATGGCCCTAGTTAGAAGTGCAAGATTTAAGTGTTATTATCTTTTGATTTTCCATCCCACATTATAGTTTCAGTTTGGTCACTACCCTCTGATTGCAGGTGATTATTTCAGATGGTCATGTGACTATGTTTGAGTACTGTTCAATTATGTCCAAAATGAACAACACTTGGCATAGACCATAACTGGATGAATAAGTAGTCCATTAAGTACCTTTTAAGATGGTCACCACTGGGCATAGGCTTCCTAACTGGATGTTTCTGAATAAATGAGAGAGAAGAAACGAGGACACTGCTCATAGAGCTTACAGTTGGTAAGAAAAGGGGGAAAAAATGAGGTTAGAGAACATGTAAGTTGACAAAGTGCGTTGTAAATCAGATTGTGATATGAAAAGTTCTGATAGGTTAGGTGAGTGGAGCTAGACATTATGGTTTCAGGTTAGAGGCTAGTTTAAAGAGATTAATTTTGAGTAAGTGTCTGGTCAAGAGAAAGAGACTTCCAGAAAATAGGTGCAAAATGAGGAGTCCTTGAGGCACGAGTGACCATAGGTATGTGTAACAGCTTCCGCTAGAAACCAGATAAACTCTTAGAACAAGGAGTGAGAGAGGTCTTCACCTCTAGCAAGCTACCTTCCTAGAGCGATATTCTCACAGTTATTCGGATGTCCCCAGGACTTATACTCAAAGAAGTAAGAGTTTATCTTAGGTACCAGCTAGGGATGGGGTATTGAGGCTGGAAGTAACTGATAGCGCATAGTAGTACACCAGGCGATATACCAAAAATAATCCAGTGAAAAATGCAAGTGGTCAGGGCAGGCAGTGAGCTGGAATAAGTAGAGACAATCCAGACATCAGGGTGGACAGCAAGCTCAAAGGTCAAGAAACAAAGCCAGGGGTTTAAGTTGGGCAAAAAAGGTCAGGCAACAGGTAACCAGCAGGTGTAATGTGTTTCAACTAAACAGCAGGCTTTGCCAAAGGGAGGGCATAAATGCTACAATCAGCAGGGAGGCTAAGCATTAGCAACAGCTGGGGCAAAGAGCCATCGCGAGTAGTTTGCCAGCTCATAACAATCAGTAGATCACAGGATGAGAGAGAAAGAGGTTAAGTGCAAAGTAAAGTTTCCCCCTGATTAGTTGAATCATGTATGCGAAAGGGATGAATGAGCAAAATGTTTTACGCTGATGATGTCAAGCAGCTGTTAGAGCATGAATGTGAGGAGTGAATAAGAGTGCAATCAAAGATAATCCCTAAGAAGCAGGCTTCTGGGAAAAGAAGAGATTGAGTTGGTGTCAACAGTGATTTTTATATCAAGCAAAAGTGCAGATTTAGTAGGACTAAAAATGCAATGTGCAGTTTTTAGCAGCTAGAGGACATAAAGGGGCGGACAGCAGGAAAGCCGTCAGCACACAGTCCAGTAGAAAAAAGAGATCAGGAACTTAGAGATAGATTTGTGTGTCACCAGCATATAGAGGATACTGTAACCCAAATAAGTGCATGAGCAAAGTTATCGGTCCAAGAATAGAGCCTTATGGTACACAAACAGAAAGAGGCTGAGGAAAGGAGGAGATATGAAAGGTATAGTCACAGAACCAGGAACAGATCCAAGTTAGTGCAAGACCTTGGATTCTCAAAGAAGAGAGAGTTTGGAGTAGCAAACTGTGGATGGGTAGAGTAGACTGTGGGTGGGTAGAGTAGACTGTGGGTGGGTAGAGTAGACTGTGGATGGGTAGAGTAGACTGTGGATGGGTAGAGTAGACTGTGGATGGGTAGAGTAGACTGTGGATGGGTAGAGTAGACTGTGGATGGGTAGAGTAGACTGTGGATGGGTAGAGTAGACTGTGGATGGGTAGAGTAGACTGTGGATGGGTAGAGTAGACTGTGGATGGGTAGAGTAGACTGTGGATTTGTAGAGTAGACTGTGCATTTGTAGAGTAGACTGTGCATTTGTAGAGTAGACTGTGCATTTGTAGAGTAGACTGTGCATTTGTAGAGTAGACTGTGCATTTGTAGAGTAGACTGTGCATTTGTAGAGTAGACTGTGCATTTGTAGAGTAGACTGTGGATTTGTAGAGTAGACTGTGGATTTGTAGAGTAGACTGGATTTGTAGAGTAGACTGTGGATTTGTAGAGTAGACTGTGGATTTGTAGAGTAGACCGTGGAATTTGTAGAGTAGACCGTGGAATTTGTAGAGTAGACCGTGGAATTTGTAGAGTAGACCGTGGAATTTGTAGAGTAGACCGTGGATTTGTAGAGTAGACCGTGGATTTGTAGAGTAGACCGTGGATTTGTAGAGTAGACCGCGGATGGGTAGAGTAGACCGCGGATGGGTAGAGTAGACCGCGGATGGATAGAGTAGACCGCGGATGGATAGAGTAGACCGCGGATGGATAGAGTAGACCGCGGATGGGTAGAGTAACAGTATTGGAGTTGTGACCTATGGATTTGAAAATGAATATGGAGAGGGATGAAGGATGCAGAAATTATTTTAAGTACTGAGATTGATAATACCATATTTAAAGAAATATAGAAAGAGATAAATGAAAGAGAAATGTAATTTTGGAATAAATGTTAAGGGGTGTATAGTAAAGATATGAGAAGGGAAGGAATCGAGAGGTGATTTTTTTTTATGTCCTAGGTGAGTGAATGATGTTAGGGAGTAAGTGGCTGTGACTAAGATAGAAGATTAGTCAGACAATGAAGGTTGTATATCAAAACCATGTCTAATTTTCTCAGTTTTGAATACATTGTAAAGCTGTTTGGGGTTGCAGAACCTTGTATTTTATATTAGTCTTTAGGCATCCCTAAACTCTTATAATGAATGAAGTCCTTTTTCTTTCATAGTTCAGCCACCTGGGAGAACCTCCTTAGTTTTTCCGTGTGTTGCTGTTAGTGTGATGTGAACATCTGTAATATTGGCACTTCTATCCAGAGCAGAGGTTATTGTGTTCAAGTAGTTTGTAGCAGCAAGATAAGGATCAGTGAAGGAAGAGATAGGGAGGAGTAGTTAGAGTGTCAGAGAAATTTTGCAGGCCTATGTTGTCAAGATTTCCATGGAAATGTGTAGGCTGCTGTATATAAGTAGATGCCAGAATGGAGGAGAGTGTTAGGATTAATGGATTGGGATCAATTAGAGGGAGCAGTGTTTTGAAAATGTAGATACAGAGCAGAGTGAGTAAAGACTAGATGAAGTGTGTGACCATGTTGATGATTGGGGGCTGTCAACCATAGTGTGATGCCAAAAGTGGAGGTGAGAGAAAGAAGCTTTGCAGAGTTGTCTGTGTCAATGGTGATATTAACATCACACATAATAATGATAAGGATATCAGAGTGGAATGGAAGGAGTCAGGCAGGAAGTGACCTAATTAACATCAGGAAGAGCAGTCAGTAGATATCTGCAACTCACAGGGGAATGAGAGTAAATCTGAATAGATTTATTTTTAAATAGAGTTGAGCTAGAGCTCGGACCCCTCCCAAATCTAATTGTGTCTGCACATTTTAAATTAGACTCTTCTGCTGCATGGTTTTGCCAAGATGCAGTCCTAACTCTGAATCTGGTCCTGAATCTTTAATATGTGACCTTGGGCATATTTCTAACTTCATATTTTTAAAATGTAGTATTTGGACAAGAAGGAAACAGAAGGTAATGCCATAATATACTGCCTGCAAACACCAAGTAAATACTGCCTCCGCTCTGACTCCCCTCCATCCCCCCCATCACCCCCATCCCCCCATCCCCCCCATCCCCCCACCCCCCCATATGGTATTGGTAAAATAAGACACAATGGGCCTGATTCATCCCAGCACGTATCTGCTAATTTTGAGCGTATCATACACAAAATCGCTCTGCGCATGCCCAGTGCCCAGCACCAGGAATACGGCTGTGGGTGCAGCCCTATCCACTGAGCCACCAAAGGAAAAGGGCACTTACTACAACCTATGATTCTTGGGAGTAAACAGGGCTGAGGGGGCTTTTTTCCGGAATCAATGTACAGTAGGGGCGCGCCAAATTCAAGTGCATGTAGCAACATCCGAATCCAGCTCTGGCCATCTCCAAGTTACTTGTTTTCCTGACGTATCTCTTGCTCCCTCTAGTCTAAGGGACTAGTCTAAGTCCTGATCAGTAGTGATGACGGCTGTGTATGCAGCTATAACATGTGTTTGCAATCAGGAGCAACTGTAAATATGTATATTATGTTCAGTAGACATTAACAACATCCTAATACATGGATTTCATGGGGGGTGGATGAAACACAAAAAAACACTTCTTTTTTTTTTTGTAACTGTTTTATCATTAATGTCTTATTATTAACAGGTGACTTTAATTAAGCATTTTTTTTTTTTTTTTCCTGTGCGTCCTTTTGCAAATTTATAATCCACATAAGTATTGAATGTATCCTACAGAGTCTTGTGTAGTAGAACACAGCAGTCCTGCCCCCGATTTCGAAAGCACACGTATCTAGAGATCCGTGCCTTAATGAATTGGGGAGTACGTAAAGCCTAAATACATGCGTCTAACACTAAACGCGGGTTGCACTCAGAATACGTGCCTTGCTGAATCAGACCCAATAACTCTGCTTTGTATGTAAAAAAAAAATATTAAGTTTATGCAAATATTTTTTTACAATAAATGAAAAGTTACACATTCGTTTCTTTCTATAACATCCTTTTCTCTGTCTGTGAAATGCTCCAACAATTCACCAACTGTTTTATTCTATTCACATTACACCTTCACGTCTGTCCTCATGACATTCTTGTGCTTCTAAGCACAGTCCTCACACTTTCATATATCTTCCTCATCTTCTCTACTTCCCCTTCTCCTACTCCCAGTTGCTGGCGATATCTTTCCTAATCCAGGTCCCTCTCCCCAAGTTTTACCCTCCTGAAATCCTAGCATCCCGGTAACTCCTTGGAACATTCCTAATATGAACAGCTTTATTAACATAATTTCTCTACACTACTCCTGTCCCTATAACATGTGCTCTGGAGAATGTATTCTCGGAGGCCCATGTAGATTGGGATGCATTTTATGTCCAAAAACAGAAGTTATACGCGTCTGAAAAATGTATGCAATTAAATACTTATTTTGGTTTGCAAATAGCTTAAATGAAGAACAACTCAGTGTTTTATGTTAAATGCCTCCACTGCGTGAAGATACGTTTAAAATGTATGATATGTTTTAATCGTATCATAATGCAGTAGACATACCAGTCATCATCATCATCAACTTGCCATCTTGTTCTAAATAATGCCTGTTTTTTTGTGGATGTGGCTACTCTTGTCCGGTTTTAGCAAGTTGAAGTTGTGGCTTCATGACATTAAAATCAATATATCATGCAGAGGTAGTTAGTAATCACCTAAGTTGGATGCTTAAAGCTTGAGCTATGTCTTGTATAGCTAATAAGTGCTTACACCACCGCTATTCTTACCCAACAATCATCATCATCATCATCAACACCATTTATTTATAGAGCGCCACTGATTCCGCAGCGCTGTACAGAGAACTCAGTCACATCAGTCCCTGCCCCATTGGAGCATACAGTCTAAATTTCCTAACACACACACATACACAGACAGAGAGAGAGAGAGACTAGGGTAAATTTTTGATAGCAGCCAATTAACCTACTAGTATGTTTTTGGAGTGTGGGAGGAAACCGGAGCACCCGGAAAAAACCCACACAAACACGGGGAGAACATACAAACTCCGCACAGATAAGGCCATGGTTGGGAATTGAACTCATGACCCCAGTGCTGTGAGGCAGAAGTGCTGACCACTTTGCCACCGTGCTGCCCAATAATGCTCTTTTCTAAACAAATAACCTTGGGATGGCAAAGAGGGTGAAAAAGCATCATATCCAGGGCCGCCGAGAGGGGGGGGGAGCGGGTACATTTTACCCGGGCCCGGGCTTGCCAGGGGGCCCGGACCGGGCCTTCGCTGCAAATTTGTTTGGTTTTTTTTGTTGTTTTTTTTTTTCATCTTCCGTCTTTTCATTTTAATTTTTTTTTTTCCGCGGGAGGGGGGGGCGGGGGTCGGTCCGGCAAGATCGTTGGTGGGGGGAGCTGGGACAAAAAAAACAAACCAAAAAAAATTAATACTCACGTGATCGGCGCCGCGTCCCTCCTCGTTCTTCTCTGCACCATTCACACTGACTGTCGGGCGTGATGTCATCAAGTCACGCCCGTCAGTCAGTGAGGAGCGCCGCAGCCAGCATGAAGAAAGCAGCATGAAGACAGAAGAGAAGAGAAGAAAAGAAAGAAGCTGACAAAGGTAAGCAAAGAAATGGAGAGGCAAGAGGAGGAAAGAACAGAAAGGGACAGTACTATAAAGAAGGGGAAGAGAGGCACAGAGGAAAATAAAATGGGAAGAGAGGCACAAAGGAAAATAAAATGGGAAGAGAGCCACAAAGGAAAATAAAAGGGGAAGAGAGGCACAAAGGAAAATAAAAGGGGAAGAGAGGCACAAAGGAAAATAAAAGGGGAAGAGAGGCACAGAGGAAAATAAAATGGGAAGAGAGGCACAGAGGAAAATAAAATGGGAAGAGAGGCACAGAGGAAAATAAAATGGGAAGAGAGGCACAGAGGAAAATAAAATGGGAAGAGAGGCACAAAGGAAAATAAAAGGGGAAGAGAAGCACAAAGGAAAATAAAAGGGGAAGTGAGGCACAGAGGAAAATAAAAGGGGAAGTGAGGCACAGAGGAAAATAAAATGGAAAGAGAGGCACAAAGGAAAATAAAAGGGAAAGAGAGGCACAGAGGAAAATAAAATGGGAAGAGAGGCACAAAGAAAAAAAATAGGGGGAGAGAGGCGCAGAGTGAAAAAAAGGGGGAGAAAGGCACAGAGGGAAAAAGAAGGGGGGAGAGCAGCATGGAGGGCACAGTGTGAGCATAAGGGGGCACAGTGTAGTTGTAATGAAGGGGCACAGTAATGTGTGTGATGGCACAGGGGGCTTGTTGCAATGTAGTGTGTGAGGTAGGTGGTGGCTAATTAATAGGTGCTATTTTGTTTGTAGAGTGATGGTGAGGCAATTTAATAGTGGGGACTATTAATTTAAGATGGGGAGGTTTGGGGGCTATTGAATGTTGGGGTGAGTTTAGGGAGAATGAGGTCTATTTATTAAATGTGACTATGAATTATTTAATGGCAGTGATGGTTGCAGGAAATAGGTATTGCTGGGGCTGTTTGCAGGAAGGGAAATAGGTTTATTTATTAAATGTGAATACTATTATTTTAATGTTGGGGCTGGAGGAAGACCTAATTATCAATTGTGGGTGCTATTGATTTAACGCCGGGGCTGGCTGTAATTTTCTAAATGTAGCCATTTTTTCCAAATAGGCCCTTCAACATTGCAGGATCCGGACAAGCCGCAACAAAAGAAAGCAGCAGCCACAGGTGGAGAAAGTGAGAAGAACAGGTAGGAGAGAGCAGCACAGTGTGTGAAATGTTGTGATTCTAGTAGGGACAATACCAATTTTTGGTGAGTGTTGTGCCCAATGTAAGGTGCAGGCCAAGACTGAACTGTTTGTGTACACACTGCATTCTTTGTATACTACACTGTGGTGCTAGATGTCCTGAAAGTCAGGAGTGCTTGGACATATGTGACGCTCCAGTGAATTGAGAGCCTAGTGATTTTGATGCTAGCCACGCCCCAATGGCGCATTTACCACGCCCCCAAATGCATGAACACACCTCCGAAAAATTTTGCGCCGTCGGTAGGCTAGCCACGCCCCAACAGCACATTGACACGCCCCTAAATGTATGACCACACCCCCGAATTTTTTTGCGCTTAGTCGACTATGAGGGGGGCCCCATGAATTTGTTGTACCCGGGCCCTGAATTCCTCTTGGCAGCCCTGATCATATCACCCACTTCTGTAAAGGTTTTGGGACACAGAACATGTTGCCCCTTGCACTCAGTGAAACGCTAGTGCTTTCTCAGACCTCATGCATTAGACAGGCTGAGAACTTAGAAGGATGAGTGTCTGAAGACTAGCTGAAAGCTTTCCTCCACCCCAACAAAGAATATATTGTGGAGGAGATTATAGCCTTGCTCAGGTATTATAAGGATATCAGGATTATCAGTATAGGTACATAATAAATGTTTATAGGGTGATCACAGCACTGTTTAGGGAATACACCCTCTTGCTTAACATGTTTCTGTGCTAATATTGGCAGTTTGTTCCGAAGCACAGAGTAGATTAACCGGACTTTAATGAATCCGCAAATCTATTGATTTATTAGAGTTTTAGAGTCAATTAGTTGGAACCTGTGTTAAGACAACTTCGGATTACATTTTCGCTGGAACAATCCATTTGAATCTGTATTTTGCATAACAAACCTATTCTATATTTTATATACCTTATATATAACATCAACTGTGATATTATGAAGAAATGACAGTATAATAACTATACAGAAATGCTGCTCGGGTCGCTATGCTTTGAAAACAATGCACAGTGATGAATAGACTTTCCCACTGCTTGTAGCAATGTATTTATCATGCAGTTAATGACTTCAGCGGTGAACATCTAAACATATCGCAGTGACAGAACATTAGTATAGTATCATAACACAAAGTACAAACACTGATTAACCATCATTTTATATTCATATAATGTCATGATCATTAGAGTTAATCAACTTTAAAACAGGATTTTAATCCTTCACACTTATCATTAATTCCCGTAATATGTCATTAGATGTTAGATTTAAATACACTGACGACCTTATTTACCAATGCATTGACTCTATCTATGAGTGCATAGACTCTGCTCATGTTTATCTATGAGGACTTCAAGCTTGTCACACTTCTTATCTCATTCAGAGTAGCTTGTGCACTGAGACTGCGATTAGTTACTACATAGCTTGATCTATGTAGACATCGTCCACCCGCTTGGTACTCTTCTTGTGTATTTGCAACAAAGAAAATATTTCCTACATAAGTAAATGTTAAAAGGAAAGCATCCTAAAATACATCCGTCAAAGGTAAATTTAGACGACATACAATGATTAATATTATATCCTTTTTAAATCCTTTCAAAGCAATCACAGTCCAATTATTTCAGGCCAAATGCAATAGCTCATTAGTTACCAATCTATAATATATTTAAATAGCACTCCTATTATAATAATTCTAGCAATTTTGGCAACCTATTGGTTAAAATTAGAGATGCTCAGGCTCGATTCTTCGAGAACCGAACACACCCCGAACTTAGGTGCGCCCTTGGAATCGAAAACGAGGCAAAACGTCATTGTTACGTTGTCGGATCTTGCGATATTTGGATTCCTTTTTAAGATCCAACATAACGGTGGGTGGGAGTTAGGGCGGGCCCAAGGACAATTCCATCTTGCATTATTTTTCTTTTCTGCCACTGCTGTGTGGAAATGTTTCCTAGATGTGCTATGAACTGCCGTGTGTTTGTGTCATTGCTCTGTCGCTTACCATCCAGCCAGGTCGCTGCAGTATTTGTCCGAAAGTGTATGAAAATAATATTGTGATCTGTGAGGTGGTCAAAATTGACTGTAAATGACTTAAAATTAGTCTTAAAATTAGTGTTATTGAGGTTAATAATAATGTAGGAACAAAAAAAAGAGCAAAAATATGTGATTTTAGCATATTTTAGGATTTTTCCTAAAAAATCCAAAACCAAAACCGAAACACACGAGGGCGGTTTTGCCAAAACCAAAACAGGAAGCTAATCCAGATCCAAAACCAAAACCAGTTCGTTTAGTTAATTTAGCAGTTTAATGTTGAATGTAATATCAATTTTAAGCACTGAGGGATTAAATAGGTAATTGTATTAGTTTATTGTACTGCATTTTTAACCAATAGGTTGACAACATTGCTAGAAGTATTATAATGGGAGTGTTATTTAAATATATTATTGTTTGATAACTGAGATAATGTAACAAGAGGGAGAATGAAGTCTGTATGGATCAGGATATGTAGTAGCTGATATCAGTCTCATTGTACAAGCTGTCCTAAATTAGATAAGAAGTGTGACAAGCAGGAGCTTGAAGACTGCATAGATAAACCTGAGCAGAGTTGCACTCATAAATAGTGTTTTTGGCACATAAGTGGCTTCTAGAACGTAACGCTACATTGTGGGAATTAAAAATGTGTGAAGGATAATAATACTGTTTTCAAGCTGATTTACTCTAATGATCACAAAATTATATGAATATAAAATGATGGTTAATCGATCTATGTATGTTTTGTTATTGTACTACAGTATACTAATGTTTTGTCACTGTGATATGTTTAGATATTTCCGTGTGGTGCATGTTAAATAAATTGCTAATAGCAGTTGGTATTTCTATTCACCTTTGTGCATTGCATTAAGGGCTTATTAATCGGTGCAGCATTTCAGTACAGTTATTATATTGTAATTTCTCCATAATATCAGACTTGAAATGGTATCATCTTCCTTGACTAGCAATCAGCTCAATTCCTTTGTAGCACCCTGTGACACTCTCTCTTCATTTGATCTCACAAATGAAGAGGAAGTTTCTACTTAACTTCCTACTCTACCTCCTGTCCTCTTGATCCCATACCCTCACAAATTTTTAGGTCCCTGTTTCCTGTGCTCATCCCACCTCTAACTAAAATCTGTAATCTCTCTCTCTCTCTCTATTGGTATTTTTCAATCACTATTCAAGCATGATTACTCCTATTTTAAAAAAAAAAAAACTCTCACTCAAATTACCGCCCCATCTCTCAGCTCCCATGCCCCTCCAAGCTTCTCGAGAGAATTGCCTACCCTCGTCTTACACACTTTCTTACAGCCTACTGGATTCTCTTCAGTTAAGCTCTCAATACTCCACAGAGATTGCGCTGACCAAGGTTGTCAATGATTTGATCACAGAAAAAAAGGAAGGCTATTATTTTCTTATAATTCTCCTGGATCTCTCTGCTGTGTTTGACACGGTCACCTCCCTCTCCTCATACAAACACTAAAAACCTTAGGTCTTGAAGACACTAAAGTAACATGAAATCTACAAAAACTTTCTCTTAAAGCTGAACATCATTGTTGTAAATCTTGTACCTCTAATGATTTCAGCGCATATACTGCTATCTACCACTCCTATCGAAATGCTCTGGACACTGCTAAACAAACATACTTCCAATCTCACATCTATGCTCAGGCTTCTAACCCCAAATGCCTTTTTAACACATTTAAATCTCTTCTCAATCCTCCCACCCCAAATCCTCTGACTATCATCAGTGCCCAGAATCTTGCTTCCTATTTCAAGGACAAGATTGATAAGATCAGACTTGAAATGGTATCATCTCCCTCGACTAGCAATCATCTCAATACCATCCCAGCACCCTCTGACACAATCTCTTCATTCGATCCCACAAATGAAGAGGAAGTTTCTACTTATCTTCCTACTCTACCTCCTGTCCTCTTGATCCCATAATCTTACAAATTGGTTCTTGTCTCGTGTGCTCATACCACCTCTAACTAAAATCTGTAATCTATCTCTCTCTACCAGTATCTTTCCATCACTATTCAAACACTCCTATCCTAAAAAAACAAAGTTCTGATTCAAACTCTTAAATTACCGCCCCATTTCTCAACTCCCATGTCCCTCCAAACTTCTCGAGAGAATTGCCTACAGTCGCCATGCACGTTTCCTTTCCTCTTCAATCAGGCTTTCACTCTCAACATTTCACAGAGACTGCGCTGACCAAGGTTGTCAATGACCTGATCACAGCTAAAACTAAAGGTGATTACTTTCTTCTAATTCTCCTGGATCTCTCTGCTGCATTCAACACTGTTGAGCACTCTCTCCTCATACAGAAGCTACAATCCCTAGGTCTTCAAGACACTGGCCTATCCTGGTTCTGCTCCTACCTATCTAATCGCTCTTTCAGTTTTAGTTTCTCTGAATCCACCTCTGCTCCGCTTCCTTTATCAGTTGGAGTACCACAAGGCTCAGTCCTATGTCCTCTGCTATTCTCTATCTACACCACTTCTCTAGGAAAACTAATAAGCTTCTTCGGATTTCAGTATCATCTCTATGTGGATGATACACAAATTTATCTATCCTCTCCTAATCTCTCACCATCTGTGTTGTCTCTTGTTAATGACTGTCTTTCTGCCATTTCATCTTGGATGTCTTCTCACCAACTCAAACTCAATACAGTACTTCTTTCGGGCGGCACCCAATTTGTGGAATTCCCTCACTCGCACAATAAAATTTTCCTCTAGTCTTCAAATCTTCAAGCGTTCTCTGAAAACCCACCTCTTCAGACAAGCTTATAATATTCCTCTACCACCCTCTTAATCTCCCTAGTTTGCCCTATTACCACCTTCTACACAGCTAACACAAGACAGCAACCATCTGACCACCATTGCTGTGTGACTGATCACACAGCCCACTCAATACTTTTTACCTTTGCATTTTAGCTGGACCAATGTGCAATATGATGTAGTACGTGCCCTTGTATTTTAAAACTCCCATTGTCCCATAGATTGTTAGCTTGCGAGCAGGGCCCTCTTACCTCTCTGTCTGTATGTATTACCCAGTATTGTTTTATTAATGTTTGTTCCTAATTGTAAAACGCCACGGAATTTGCTGGCACTATATAAATAAATGATGATGATAATATTGCAGATCATATTATATATAAGATATCTGAAGAGCTCAGTGACTTCAAGCGTGGTACTGTGATAGGATGCCACCTTTGCAATAAGACGGTTTGTGAAATTTCATCCCTGCAATATATTCCACGGTCAACTGTAAGTGATATTATTAGAAAGTTAATGCATTTAGGAACAACAGCCACTCAGCCACGAAGCGGAAGACCACGTAAAATCACAGAACGGCGTCAACGACTGCTAAGTAGAAGTATAAAGTGTGATTTAACTTGCATGGATGAGGTGGATGTGTTTTCTTTTACAGCTGACTGGGTGTGTCTGTAGTGAGACAGATCAAACAGCACCTAAGGACCAGGTGGGAGTGTCTGTCAATGAGGCCAAGGGAGGAGTCTTAAGCATAAAAACCTGTATTGTGCTATTATACGGAGTGACCAATGCCAAACAGTGGTCGGTGATTAGACAAGAGGACTATGACTAGCCAGTGTTAGGTTGCCTAGTGTCATCCTGACAGAAGTCTATACTGTTTATTGTGATATAACAATGAAAGTACCGTTTATACCACAAGAAGTTGTCCATGTGGGCATCGCCAGAGGGGTGTCCATGTCCAACTCTACATGAGTCCACTAGTACTCAAAAATTTTTCTTTTTTTAAATTTACTTTCACTAAAACATCCTGCCCTGTACCAAACACTGCCATTGCACTTCAATTATATTATAGGACAATTTTAGAATAGAAATAGTTAATATTTATGTAGTTGATGATTAAAAAAGAAAACGAGAACATGCAAATGTTTTGATTTTCTTGGCCATTATAAAAAGAGCAAACATACTTGAGTCTATTCCATCTCTTTTAACATCACCAATAAATATATTCTCTTTACAGTCTTTTGAACACATACAAATCAGACGTAACACTTACATTGCCCCATTACTCATTTATTCATATAGATATTTGGGCAAAAGATGAAACTAAAATGAATTTACATCCGGCTCCCATGTGTGGATTTAATGGCTGGGTGAATTCTAAAAACTTTTTTTTTTATTTGATTCTTCAAAGTTCAAAAGATTTGATGAATGAATGTATATCGTCAGTATCTATGAACCCAATGAGTTTGCTTTTAGGAGTTAATTTTTTTTATGTTTTCTTTGCTACATCTTTTATATACTGTCATATATTCTAATATTAAAAGATGAGACTTAACCATGCCAATTTTTTTCATTTTTGCTGGAGAAGAGGGATTGAGTTGGGGCAACATGAAAGTGTGACAAATCATGTCAACTGTGTCACGGGATCAAAGTCACACATATATATATATATATATATATATATATATATACATATATATATATATATATATATATATATATATACCAAAGAAGGCATTGTACAAGACGTATGCTATAAGTACTCATTCACAAACATTTGGCAGATTGGCAGCTAAAGAAAGCTAGGCAAAGAAAGCCAAGTTTAATATTATAAGAATAAAATACATAATGATAAATGGAAGTATCTTGATGAATGGTGATTTCATGCAGGTGCTGGGTCACATAACTGAGGCTATAAGATCTGGCGGTATATTTACTTAGAAGCGGTTCCTACAAACCACCGATTCTCAGCGGATTTCCATAAAAAAAATTTAAATGCCAATTTTATTAAAGACAAAGCCCATTCTCTTTAACAAAATTACCGTTTTAAGAAATGTCTGCCTTCTCCTGTTTACCCACAGTTTGCACCGTGGTGTTCCTGGTGCGTGCTGTGACTGAGGATCGGCTTCCAAATTATGGCTCCGAATTGTTCCTGCTTCCCTGAGGATAATGATGATATACATATTACTTGTGACTGTGTTTGATATTGAAGCATCTGCCGGCTGACATTTCATTCACACTGCAGTTGCTCCGTTGTTTGAGTGCATTCAAGTAATTGCGTACCTATTTAGACTGGGACATAGGCGCAGATATGGCTGAAAAAATGCTTTATTTGCGGATAGTCAGGGGCAGATGGAAGTAGCAGATGATAATGACAAACATCCTAACTAGCCAACCACTTGTAATTATAGGTTTCACAGACACTGATTGAAATTTTAGAACGTGTTGAAGGGAGTGTAAATTATTAGTTTTTATTTGCATGCATTTCGGGAAGTTGCTCCTGCTGTATTAGCTAGGACATTTGAGTTTAAATAGTTTATAGCAATTGCGATCATAATGTATAAAATATAAGGGGGCCCGGTACAACAGCTCAGCAAAGACTTACCTGGGGCCCGCCGCTGGTCTCCGCTATTCTGTCTTCAGCCTGGCTGTCATATGATCTGTCACAGGCAGAGCACATGATCGCAGGGGGAATGAATCCTCCACCCCTGCGATCGGATCCTGGTGCCTGGCTGTCACGGTGACATTTTTGCAGCGGAAAACTTGGACTTTAATCTGTAAACTGAGCTTTCTCCCAGAATCCTCTGGGAATAGTACCTGAAAGTACTTTTTATCTCTTTCTGAACACTGCAGTTATTTTAGTTGATTAATGTTTCAGAGTATAGGATATGTGACTGCTGCGTACTCAGATCCACTAGTATAGTGAAACTGTAACGGGTGTTATAGGAACTGCAAAACCAGATAGCGATGTATAGTGCTGTATTACAGAATCTGCTACTGGGTCTTAGAGATTACCAGCCATTGGTATCTTATTCTCTCTCTCTTCTCTCTCTCTCTCCTCTCTCTCCTCTCTCTCCTCTCTCTTCTCTCTCTTTTCTCTCTCTCCACGGTCACCTTCTTGCTTTTACTTTGAGAATAGCTCCCTAGACACCGGCAACAGTCTGGCATCGGTCACACTCCATGATGAACATGGGAATACTTTACACTCCTTCCACGATCCTAGCTAGAAGGGCAGATGACACTCTCACCTTTCCTTTAAAAAGGAGTTCCCTGCAGATGTTCTGTTTTGATTCGCCTCAGTGCAGACCCCCCCTGTCAGCCTGCTGCTAATTGTAGAAAGAGCTACAAACCACTTCAAACCATATACGTTACTTTACTATTATTTTGTCACACATATGTCCTCCACCTGTATTTCTTTAACTTGGGTGCATTACCGTACAAATATGTAATTCTATTTGCAGCCTTTCTCTGCAGATTGCTGGCTAAATACCTAACTCCTCTTTTAGAAGCCTGTGGCAAACCAGACCCTGTGTCACAATATACACACACACACACACAAGCTAGTCACAGCCTAGAAAATGTATGCTCTAGGATGTGGAGCTTGTCAAATTCTGGTGATGACACTACTCTAATAGGTAAAGCTATCTACCAATAGTTCTCAAACTGCGAAGCAGACCAACTGTCCTAATGAGTAGCACAGCTAGCAATGAGTCATTTTAGGATTTCTAATTTTAACATTTTCCTAAATATGCAGCATCAGTTATTCCAGTTTATCCTGAGTTATCTTGAGTGATCTTAATCTAAATAACATCTGGGAACCACATCTCAGCTAATAGTTGCAGAGTCTATCAAAGTTTTCAGGAATAAAGCAAGTGGAATGCCCATTATCCTGGCTAAATATTGGCCATCCTACAATTAATGCCACCTTGCCATGTAATTTGTTGAATCCAATCCATTAAAACAAATCACACAAGGGCAGAGAAATTGTGTGATATCATAAAAGAGGAGCTAAATGCCAGAGCAATAAAATAATGTAAAATGATATGTAAAAAGTTAGCTCAATGCAGGAACAAACTTCTAAAGAACAATGCATCTGAAATGTTTTATCTAATTCCTTTACATATTTCATGCTTGCTGAATTTTGTTTGTAAATACTGTGTATTGGGCACTTTAAAAAATAGACGCAGTAGACCGTTTTATTACAGAGAGGAGTCATAATGCATGCCTCGGATAGTAATAATTATATAGCTGGCACTGCACTACTAATAATTAATTGATTGCTGCAATTAACTGTGATCAGTTCTCTACAAAGCTCAATGGCAAGCTACACTAGATAGCATGTATATTTATTGCAGAAAAACATGGTAGCACAGTGGCTAGCATTTCTACCTTGCAGTCCTGGTGCCCAGGGTTTGATGCTACCTCTGTGCAGAATGCATGTTCTTGCCGTGTTCATGTGGGTTTCTTCAGAGTGTCATGTTTCCCTACTACACATACATAGTAGTAGGTTAACAAAAGAATAGATAGTCCAGAATTTTAAACAAACAATATATATAAATCATTGTGTGTCTACATATATATATATATATATATATATATATATATATATATATATATATATATATATATATGTATATATACTGTTGTACTCATTTCAATAATTTAAAGTTGTTTTCACTGATTTCTAACTTGTTTTTTTACTTTAAAAACAGAGGCTCAGGGAAGGTTTCAATTGTGACACCCTGAATATACATTTGTTACACCTGCTAGAGGCTCATCTACAGGAGTTGCCTTGATGTTGCAGGTGAGCTTACCTGTTATGTCCGTTTCTATTGTCACCAATACAGATTGTCCAATGAGATCAGTGTGGTTCCAACGCACAAAAGAGATTTAATAGCAATATGCAGCAAATTACAATAAGAATGCTGCAAAGTATAACCGATACATACGCAGCACACCCTAGATCCAGGAACAGTCATCAGTCCTGAAGTCTGTGTTGGCAAGGGAACCACTTATAAGTGTAGGTGCGAATGTAAGCATATTTGTTCTGTTTACCTGTGTGATTTACCCTGGTATGACGTGGCGTGCAATATGCAATCACACAGAAAACTATTACAATCAATATTTATTCATTTAGAACAACTTCATCCAATTATTTGACTTTAACAGGCCACCCTTTGAGAACATACCTTACACTTTCACCCTTTTAAGATTTTACTGCAGGATCTCAGCAGTAAACTTAATTTTCTGTTATATTTGTCCCTCTTAGTACCATCATGCCATCTGTGGGTATCAGTCATGTTATCATGGGAAAGAGTCATAATATCAGAAATTACTTTTCTTAGAGAGCATATACCTCTGGAGCTTGGAGTTAACTATTTCTATGCCCTTCACCCACATATATAATACATTGTCTGGCAGAATACAAGGCACAATATAATATGTTATATCAATACACAATATTCTAGTAAAGTTCCCCCTGTCTAGCATTTCCATCTGTCCAAGGAAAATCTCCGCTTGTATAACATTTTAGCAATAACCTAGAGGAACTTTCCCAAATCCTTATTCTCTTATGTCTATTAACATGACCTCACTTATGATACCCTTCAGACTTTTTGGTTAACTGTGCTCTAATGAGTCTTTCATAAACACTTGTGTGGAAGGCTATTGTCTGATCATTTGGTTCAGCTTCCCAATACTCGAGTTTCTATGCATATGAAAAATTCAGGCACAACAATGACCGATCTACTAAGTATTGGCAAAGTTTCAAACTAAGGGACCAAGTAGTATTATCTCCCTTCTATTGGTCTCCCCCCGTAATTCAAGAACCTCAGATATGTTTAGTGGGAACGATACAAGTTCTACATTATTTTACCCCTAAGGCATGTGAGAGCACACCCAGCATTCAGTCTGGTTAAAGACCTTACCCACTAAAGAATGATAATCATTCTCATGGATGCCCGCCCAAGTCAAAATTATTACTGGACTAGCATCGCCGGATGCACCTCTCTTCAACTATGGGGGTCACAGTACTTTCAGACAATAGCAGCTCACAGTGTCTCCAAGCTCCATGGTTAGCAGACCTTTAATTTACCTCCGAATTGAATAATGTAATAGGCTGGACTGATTGTTTTAACAATTTCCCCTCCATCTCCACATCCTCAGTATAACTACCTGAACCTGTCTCCATCACCTGATCACCATTGCAAAAATAGAATGCCCTGGAAAAAAATATAAGGATGAGAAAAACAGTGGAAAGGGAAAAACCGAAAAAACGTTTCTTCATGATGGGATAACAGTCTTTGCAAAGTCATTAGCTCAGATGTTATTAACTGCAATCTTAGGTCTCCCGAAACAGATTCACTATTGGCATCCTCGGCTATATTTTGAACCTTCTCCGGTTTGTTGACTTCTCTGCAATGCATGGGACGAATCCAAGTGTCTCTTTCTGCTACTTTCAGAGATGTGGTGCTGATCATCAACACTTGGAACGGGCCTTCTCAACACCTTAAGCATAGGAGATTATAGTTCATAACATATTTTCCCAGTCCAACATCATGACAGTTAGTGTCTAGCATATCAGGAGACAGTATTCTGAACATCCTTTGTTGCTGTCTCAAATACTTGCTTCTCTTTATAGGATTTTTAACAGTCTCTTATTCTTTACATTTTAACTACAATCAAGTGAGGTTGCTTGTCATAAAAGTATTTCAAAAGGTGACAGGTTAAGTGGTCGTTTAGGAGTGGTTCTGATGCTGGGGAGAACTAGTGGCAAAGCTTCCGGCCACTCCAATCTAGTTTCAACTATCACTCTACTCAATTTGTTCTTGATAGTACTATTCACCCTCTCTATTTTCCCACTGGCTTGTGTCCCATAGAGAGTATGTTACTTACTATAAAATGCCCATAAGTTTTACACATGATCTGAAATATATCACCAATACCAATTTCTATATTGCTAGGGATACACTATCTGCATACAAGTTCTTGGGTATGAAATAGCAGTATCAGTGGCAGCTGGAAATGTCTTTACCCAGTTAGAAAATAGAGTACACACCAATACATACTTGAGATTCCTGCAAGGTGGCAATTGGATGAAGTCAATTTGTTTTACCATTTGTAGGCAGGATATGGGATGGCTCTATTGGTATTGTCTTTCCAATATTTTTCCTCAATCAAGTAAGACAGGACATTGCCTTCTTACTTGCTTGTGAAGAAAAGTCTGGTGCACACCTGTATGTTCTTATTAGCACATACCTTCTTTACCCAGATGTGTCAGACCATGTGCTGGCTCAGCTGAGCTTGGAAGATATACTCTAGGAGCCACGGCCTACCTTGTCCATCTCTCCAGAGTCCAGAGGACTTTTGACTACATCCCTTCGCCTTCCAGACCACCTTTTACTGTAGGTGACACAAATCTTGCATTTTAATTAATTCTTCGCATGTTTATAGTTTGAAAAACCATCATCTTGTCAGTTATCATAGATAAACCAGCTCAGTCTGCCCTGCTATTACCCCTTGATATTGAGTCCCTTCATCTCTGTCAAAAGTACTTTTGTGTGTTGTGACTGTGCTACTGATGTCCTGTTACTGTCATAAAAGTTACTAAGTCACCAAAGAGCCCCAGAGTCACGCACTTAAAACATACTCAAAGTCAGTGTACATATTAACTCTGCCAACCCACATGCTTTTCTTAATCTCAGGAGTTTGACTACTTGGGTTAAGTGAGACAGGCCAAGGGGTTCAGTTTCTATAGCACTTTCATCATTTATAATAGTATATGTATACAGAATGTTAGAATTACCCAATATTAACTTCTGCCGGTGACTTAAAGCGAAACTTCTGCACTTCTCTTGTAACCCCCACAACTAATATATATATCTCTCTCTCTCTGGCCATCCTTGTCTAAGGGAGATAATTTTTTTTCAATTAATATCAGAAAAAACATTTTTTTTCTTTACTTTTGGTTCTTATCATTAGTCAACCAGACTTCAGACCTTAGTCTGTTTGTTTATGCATCCATTCAGTGACAGCAAATGTTAATTTCAAAGGTTTAGCCCCCCATTGGATGGAAAATGTATCTTTACCAGTCTCACTGATTTCAGCCACTACCCTTGTGGGTGGCAATGCTGCCCCTTTCTCTTGCCTATGTGGCAGTTCCTGTATATTAACAGCAGAGCTATGGCTGAATTAAAAGTGGGTTCATCATCTTCCTCTGAAATGTTACCATTTTAATAACATTTAATGAGTTATAAGTTACATTGTTATTATTATTAGTTTTGGTATTGGTTATACCTTCTCCCATGGCAGCGGCAGGTAAGCTGGTGCTCACTTCTCTTTGTTTTGCAAAGCAGCGCATGCTCTCCTGCGGAAAATATTTCCTTCCATTTGCCACAGTTTTCAACAGTCAGTGTGGTTAATTCTCCATTTTAGTGATTTACACAAACATTTTTATCTCTAACCGCACTCAATACCTCTGGATCAAAGACACCAACTTTAAGAAAAAAGTTTCACACATTCAACGGTCATTTTGACCCATTTATCACAGTACGCCATTGCGTATACACCATATATTATACTTACCATACACGTCTCGACCCTGAAAGGTCCTAGTTTAACCTGTACTTTGGTGACATCGGCCATCTCACACTTTTGTTTAGCGCCCATTTGGAAACGAAATCCTCAACTCTTTGCAGCACAAAACTCACGATATTTTTTTTTGTCGGCTATAACCTGCATCTACTCACTTCTAACAGTCACTTTCAACTGGGAGAACAGAAATATCAACAATTTGCGCCCGTGTGGAAACGGAATCCTCAACGCTTCGCAGCACAAAACAATACCCCCTCTTTCCAGAGAAGTTCCTGTTGAGTACTTTAGAACTAGGAGCACTAATTATTGAACTCATGAAAACCAGGTTTTCCAGCGAATTTCCTCCGACCATCCACAATTCACAATCACGGTTGCGTATGCAACACGTGTGGTCCGATTGCACTGCCTACAGGTACTAGTTATCTGCATGCTCTATGATTACAATTTGGATTATCACGAAAACCTCTGTTTTAAACGTATACCTCGTATATCTACCTCAACGTCAATTTTATACTCTGTTTCTTCAACAGTCTCTTTACTTTCACAATCACACAATTCAAAGTTCACATACACCTTTGTTTTCTGTACTATAACTAAAATTGAAATTGGTATACTAGAAACATATCAGCATATCTGTGGACGATATGCTCATCTTCCTTAAAGACCATGATGGCTTTTTGACAAATCATCTGGAAGTGGTTGAGGGTTTTGGGGACTATTACAGAATCAATTGGAATAAATCAGTGGTTTTCCCTCTAGCTTGGCAAATTCCACTTGATGCTGTGCTCTGCAAGTCAATCCAATGTACTAGCAAGTTTAAGTATTTGGGAATTTATGTGACGGCTCATGTGTCTGACTACGTCAAACTCAATATAGACCCAATAACTGAATACCTTAAAAATAAGTGTCATACATGGAGAAGACTTCCCTTACAGTCACTGGAAGAATTAATCTTATTAAAATGGTAATCCAACCCAAATATTTATATACTTTACAACATTCTCCAGTGTATTTGCTGCTATATGTGTTTCAAAATATTAACAAGTACCTAATCTTGTTGATATGGGGAGGGAAGAGAGCTAAGGTGTGCTTCAATACTTTATGTAGAACAAAGAGCTCAGGTGGACTGGCCCTGCCTAACCTTAGACTTTACTATCTTGCTTTCAACTTGCTCACATAATCCTTTGGCTAAGTGCTTCACATGATACTGCTCTTGGACACTTTTTGGTCGAGCAGACGGACCCCTCCCTCAAACCACTTCAGGTTCTTTTGATCCGACACAAACCAAGTGCGGTGGTTCCAATTATAAGACAGGCCTCAATGATATGGTCAGTGGCACATGTGCTCTTGAGAGGCGAAGGGTTGGATCCAGACTCCCCTCTGTGGCATAATTCAAATTATGGGGAATTGGTGAAGTTAGAAGATACAATGATGTGGATAAAAGCGGGAATGCATACTATTGGTCAAATATATATAGATGGTGACTTAAGATCATTTGAGCAACTAAAGTCCACTTACCAGTTACCTAACTCCCGGTTCTTCTGATATCTGCAACTGAGGCATGCCAATATGCCCAATTTCCTACAGAGGAGCCATAGATCCTAGACCCCCCTTTAAAAAATGTTATGGGTTCTCTAGGTTCCTGTAAATTAATATCAGTGTTGTATGCCACATTACTGCATCAGGTGTCTCCGAGAGGATTGGATCAGTTTAGAAATAAATGGGAGACTGATCTGGGCGTCCTTTCAGATGACGAATGGAGCTTGGTGATAGGGGGTACAAAAAATGGCACCTCATGTCTCAAGTTCCAGCAAATACATTTTTATATATTACATAGAGTGTATTTAACCCCTCTAGCCTACACTTGATGAGACTTCGCAACTCCTCTGAGTGTCCTAAGTGCGGAAACCCTGTATGTGCTTTCTGGCACTTATTATGGACATGCCCAGTTGTCCAGTCATTTTGGTGTAATATGGGATCGCATCTTCTCTACACTACCTCTCACCCATCCTATGTGCCCCAAGATATGTTTGTTTGGTATTACATTAGATGAGAATATAGACAAGCCACTTTTCAAATATATAATTATATTGTCCTCCCTGGCCAAGGTGGTCCTTGCTTAGGGGTTGGATGGCGCTGGAGGCTCCCAGTGTTGATCATTGGACTAATTTAGTTACTGAGATTTGTAGGCATGAGTGGTCTATGTACGATAGTAGAAAGGCCTTACACAAGTATCATAAAATCTGGCACCACTGGTATGAGTCTCAAGTTGCTGTCCGCCCCTTCCAAGATGATATGGTTTGATGTGTATGGCGAACCACCAGTTATGATATTAGTAACAGCCCTGCGCAGCTTTAGCTTTGGTTTCACTTTTAGTTTTAACCTCATTTATTAGGTTGGTTCCGGAATGTAGTTCACTGTACATTTTTATCAATGAAAATACTTAAACTGATTAGAGTCAATTAATATCTTTGTCTGTTATATGTTGAAAGCGACAATAACTTTTAGAATACTGATCCTGGAATTGGGTATGTATGTTTTGCTATGTAATTTGTTTTGTTGTACTGTCCCTTAAAAATCTAAATAATAAAAATACTTCATTCAATAAGTACTTGGTTTGACATTCCTTGCTGTAGCTCAGTTAACTTTTGCGTCTAAGTTTACATAGTCACTTACTGCATGGAATTCTTTACTAATACCTTGATTGGTGTTTTCATAGGAAAATTTGTGAGATACCTTTCAAAGCGGCCAGTTGCCCGCCAGCTGCTAGTGCCGTTGCCAGCAGGCCACCTGTACCTTATTGAAGACATCCAGTTCCTAACATCTGCTGGTGAGGACTGGTGTTTAAGTGCTTTCTCAGAAACTCTCACCAAGTGACTCTACCTGGAACACAAGCTGGAAAATGTTTGACATTACTGCAGCAGGCGTATTCTCAGGAAAAAGTGATCCGCTCTAAATTAAAGGTTTCTCACTGAGCCAATTTTCTAAAACCTGCAGTTCATTATAACTCAAGGCACTCCTTAGATTTTAAATGAATCTGAAGAATGTTATATCTGTATTTTTTTTCTCCTCTTGTTCCATTCTGGTTATATTTACATTTTCTTGCAGTAATTAAAATCACAGCGAATGTTTAATGGGCAAGTTTATTTTCACGATGAATAACAAGGTAAAAGAAAAGCTTATGCAGACACAAATACATTAAAGCATAAAATCACACTATTCTTTGTTGACATATATTTTATATTCATACGGGGAGTGACACATTTTACTTGGCCAGATAACTTGAGATAAAGTCAGTTTCATTATGAAGGTTAAGACTAGCCATTACATGTAGCTAAGGACTGTTAGACCTAAACCCTTAGTGGGGCCTTATAGAGTGTTTAAAACAATATTGGAAAATATGGGAAAAGTGACTTTATTTCCATGTGATATCAAAAAATCGTTATCCAAATAAATCAATATTATTCATTTTTCTTACCTGCCAACTCTCCCAGTTAGGTTGGACTGTACTGCTAGTAAGCAGTCCCGGGAAGTTATGAGATATGTCATACCTGCCAACTTTTTGGAACTTCTTTCCGGGAGATCCCAGGCAGGGGGGCGGGGTTGGAGGGAGGGAGTGGCAGGGTGCGGTGAATCGCTTCATTTGGCACCGCCCCCTGCGACAAAATGCCGTTTTGGCAGGAAGATCCCGTTCGCAGGCTATTTGTCTGCTCTCCCGGGAGTCCAGGAGACCTACCCGAATTTCGGGAGTTGGCAAATATGAGATATGTTGAGCTTATGAAGCTGGACACATTTTGCCGGCTTGTGCCCTGTCACACCCATTGTGTCAGCCTGTAACTTCATCTTCATTCCTGCAAATTACTTCTTACTGGCCCTGCCCCCTCCCAGTTCCTGGCGATTACAGCCGACGGACACAGTGTTGTAAAGCGCTGTTTTGTGATTTTGGTCAGAGTGTGACTATAGTTTTTCTGAAGAATATGGAAGCACAGCTCCAGCCATATTAACAGCACAGTGCACCATAGTGCTGTACCTGGGAGCTTTAATCACCAGGAACCAGATCTAATGCTTTCCGGCAAATGCTCTGGGAAATGGGCTGTCAATCACAACTGGCTTCCAGTGTAGAGGGGATAGGAAATACTCTGGGGACCAGGAAGCACTAGGTCCCCATGGTGACCTAGTGACGACATAATGACTGAGATTTGTCCAACCCTGCCTTATCCATAGCTCAACTTTTAACAAGTCCAGACCCACAGGGCCAATAGGATTCCAGCAGTACACATACTGATGCACTGGGGCTTAATCAAAGAGATCCAGAAAACTCCAACCTGTGGACTTGCCTCTTGGCCCACAGATGTGCAGTTCTCTGCCTGAGTCTGTGCTGTCTTCTGGTACTTTTGATGGGATTGAATCACTAACAAAACCTCCCAATATTCCCGTTTTTTTGTGTATGTTGGCAGCGGGGTTGCAGTTAGCATTAGGGCCAATAGGCCTCTATCTTGAGGTGACAAAGGCAAAGAGACAGCAGAGTGCATTATTCAAACTTTATTTCTTCACTAGCAATTTCAAATAAACTGAATTAAGTGGCACTATTCCCTGACTGTATCTCATAAAGAGCCACTTTATTCTGCAAAAAACTATAGAATATTTTCTGCAAAAAGAGCTAGTGGATGAGGTGTGGCTAATTGATGGGGTGTGGCTTACAGCAGCTAGGGTCATGTGTCTACTGGCTTTAATGAAGGAGGCATGCACTGATAATATCCTGTTATAGGGTGACTTTTCTACTAGGTTTACATTGCTTTTTTTTCTGTTTATTTAAATTCCAGTTCCACATCTGGTAGCCCTAATTATAGCTTTCTTTCAGGATAGACAGGGCTGGATTGGCCATTAAAGCTACCGGGGCTTTAATTGCAGGAAAGCTCAAAGCCTAAGGTAACCCTAATAGAAAGTTTGATGAAAGAAAAACATGGGAAATGTCTTTTATTTTCTCCATGACCTTAAAATAGTTCAGTTCTGTCTACGTTGAAGATTATTGCATATCTATTGCATATCTAGAGTATACATTGTGTGCTATATACAATATTTTAAACTCCACAATAGGCACTTATAACAGGATTTAGTTATGATCTACAAGATGTAGCCTGAATTAATATATATATTTAATTGAAATTATCTATTTTGTTTAATTGAATAAATAACAAATTTGTATATTAAATGGACAATATACTAGAAATAAATATTGTGACTCTCCTTTTAAATATGAATAAGACGCAAAAATAATAATGGTCATGAGAGGCTCTTTGCCTCTGATAACAAGATCCTGAGTTTCTCAGTTGCCAGGACACATATTCAGGCAAATCTCCAACTGGTAAACCACAGAAACGTAATATGGCTACACATTTCCAAAAAGGTTGACTAAAAGCATAAAACACATTTAGACAAAAAGTACCTTTTTTTTTTTGTTTGCTGTTGAAACAAGTACGTGAAAAGCTTTGAGAGTGTTTTGCCAGTTTCTGCTACGTCATTTTCCCATCTGTTTTGAGCAAATTGTTTATTTTGCTAATTTGGCAATGTGGTGTCAACTACATAGCAGTGTTGTACAAGCCCCCAAAGCAGATTCACCTCAATGTACATAGTGTGCAATCACTTGTATTGTACTGTGGATGTGGTGATAAAACCTCTTGCCTGGTAATTGATCTGTTAGCTGCTAACAGTTTGGGCACCAGGGGGTGTTTTGCAGAGTGCTATGAGCACCTCTGGCAGCAGAAAGGTGTTGAGAGTCGTTCTGTGCCATACGATATTCCTTTCATAGATTGGATGGGAAAATAACAGATGGAAAACAAGACCTAAGATGTTCTTTCGAAATTAACTCCCCCGCTAATATTATTTGATACATGCAGTGGTTGATTTTTCGAAGGTGGGTAACAAGGCAGCTGCACATGAGTTCACTTTTTTTTAAAAAAATTTAGACAGGTTTCCACCCATGGTTTCTGCTCCCTAATAACCGTCACACTGCATTAATACACCAAGAAAGTAAAAACAAAATATATCAGTTTTTTTTCTCCTTTGAGAAAATGAGTCATTTGGAATCATTACGAAAACTTTTAAGTTACACAACAATTTCAGCTCGTCCAAGACTATGAGCTGTTTGAACTTTTCAGTGAGGTACTTGGCATTTGTTTATTGTGCTCTAAACGTGCTTGGAACACATTAAGTTTAAGTGATAGGAGGAGATGCTTTAAACTGGTGGCTTGCTACATTTTAAATGGAAATTCAATATAATGAGCAAATAAAGGGATAACTTTTCATCAGTTGTGTGTCAGTAGGGAGCTGTGTACAGGATTGCCGGAAGAGTTATTTCTTGCTGTAACGCCAGAGGATCGAGCATTCCATAAAGGAGGGTTACAATCAAAGTCGAGTTAGGGTGTGGTTCTGCGTATGTAATCATTTCACAGGCTGTAATTTGCTCCAGAGTACAGCCTGCTCCAGAAAGCATGGACCTCGCCCTGTTCAATTGGTAACAGGTGAAATTTATGTTTGGCCAGGATGCAATTAAAGTGTACCTGTCGCAGTGAGGGGGATACTTTGTAAGGTGAGTTTGTGAATTCATGAGAATGTAGACTAACAATTGACTCACACCACAAATTATAACTGTTTTCTTATGATAGGCACATAACAAGATTTGGAAATGTTATTATAATATTTGGTTTTTCTAAACAGCGACATTTATTTTATAATAGTTTTTGTAGATAACAGCAATACAGAGCAAACATGTTAGAGCCACCTTTCTGTTCATTCCAGTGTTCAGCAAAGCAGCTGTGTTCAAATCTCCCATTGCCTGGCTGATGTGATCATTTATTCATTGACATGAACCAGGCAGTGGGAGATTTCAAGTGATGGTTAATTTGAAGAAGTGCCACTGGTTAAAGTGGCCCCCATGTTATTAACACGTACCATTAAAACACTCTGATGAGTGTTCTCAACAAACAATATACCATGACTAATTTCGATTACACAAGTCTTTTTCAATAACTAAAATTGCCAAACTCCTTCTTTGTACAGTTTTATAATACTTTGCTTATGCATTTTTTATTTATTTTCCAATTTCAAAACCCTGGATTGAATTGAATATTAAAAACAACATCTTCAGAAACTAAGGACTGATGAAAATTACTGAGCGCTGTCTACCTTAATGTGGACAAGGGGATATGAAAGTGGGGTGCTGCCTCTGGGGATTTGAATGATCTCCCTACCATTCAGATAATATAGATATAGATACAATTCCCTGGCGCTCCACCACTAAGTAATGTGAAACAGAGTCTCTAAATAATGTAATGATCACAAACTTTATATAGTGAATTATTAAATTGGATTGTATATGCTGCTCTGGCCAGAGTATAACAACTTAGCAAATATAAGTTGTAAACAGACAAAACTAACAGATAGAAAATGGCACATAATCATATGATAATTTAGGTATAGAGTCCAAGCTCTCACTTATTACATGTTAAAGTGCAGTCCAGTGCAGAATGATCCTAGTATAGTGCCATCTAATCGTGGTCACTTAGACAGGTGTATAACCGTCCCAATAGATGCCTGCACGATTCCAAAACGATCAGTCCCAAAATGGGAAGAAAAACTCAGTTTGTGATCACATATGCCCTTGTTTTCATCCAGGTGTTCACGTGATCCTCCTTGCAGTCCCCTGGATAGGGAGAGGAGTGCAGTCTATAGACCAGTGGTCGGGGAAACTGGGTAAATTACCCCAAATGGGGTAAAAATTAATTTCCTGGGGGTAATACTGCCGAGACACACCGCCGGCGGACGTGTGAGTTTTTTTCAATCACATGACCACACAGCGCTTTCCAGGAGTCTCCTCTCCTCCTCTCTGCCACTGAATGTCGGACGGCCCAACGTCATTTTCCGTGAGGAGCAGAGAGGGGCAGCGGAAGAAGCAAACAAGACAAGAACAACAGAGAAGAAGAAGAAAGAAGAGAAAAGTCAATAGAAAATTTAGTAAAATAACAGAGGAGAGGGGTAAACAAAACTATGGAGGCACATGGGGTGATGGAAGTAAGAGAAGGAGAAACAAAAGTATGGAATTCCAATAATTTATAATATATGATTTCCTTCCTTTCAAATCAAGGGGGTAACGTCGACATATCTAAATATATTTTGGGGTAAGAGGTAAAAAATTTGCTGACCCCTGCTATAGACGGACTTAACCGATGTAAAATTGGTGCTTGCTAACACATGCGCAGCTGATACAGTCTCTGTCTGTAGCCTCTTACGTCCCGCTTGAAGGGTGAATCTCCTGCGGCTGCAGTTTAACGGTGGATATTGCTTGGGGTGTCACTATCAGATATTGCAGTGAAGTGTGTGTTGTTATGGATAATATGCAGAGTACCTAACGCGTTTCACCTCAATAATAGGGGCTTTCTCAGGGATAAGTGAATATGAATCTCCAGTCAGTGTTGCAAGTTTAAATATCCCTCCTTCCAGTCCCTGATTGGCTGCTCGCTGGAGATGGGAGGTGCTGATCTGTGTAGAGATCAGATTAGTGCCAATACAGCTAGTGGTTCTGTTGCTCAGTAACCACCATAAACACAGTGAGGTTAGCATGTACAATATACGAAAGCTTTCTATTGGTAGTAGTTCTCCAATAGGGGCATCCCGTTATAAGTATGTACTACACTGAGCGGAAGTATATGCAATAACATTCAACAGTCATAGACAATAGCTCTCTAATTGTTAATATAATTATGAAAATGACAGCCCTCTGAGTGTATACACTATATTCAGAAAATAAGAGGTAGTTGTGGTACAAATATTTATATATATTTTTTTTTGTACAGAAAAAGGAGGCAGATGTAGTTGTACATGATGGGCAGGAGGTATGCGGAGGTGCCCAGTAATGATGCAATAATGTATCTATGAAGAATAGTATACCTAGGTGATGAGGATAGGGTTCAGTTTTCAAGGAAGTTCCCTAGGTCAAAATTTAGACCATGGGGAAAATGTATCAAGCTTAGAGTTTTCCGGCGGGTTTGAAAAGTGGAGATGTTGCCTATAGCAACCAATCAAATTCTAGCTGTCATTTTGTAGAATGTACTAAATAAATGATAGCTAGAATCTGATTGGTTTTTCAAACCCGCCGGAAAACTCTCAGCTTGATACATTTACCCCCATGTGTTGCTAAGTACCCTAGATCGTATATCCATCTTGCCTCTTCCCTTGAAATTTTAGCTGTAAAATTGCTGCCCTCCAATTTTGTCTGACCTTTTTAATACCCAGGAACTTCAGTGAGGTGAAGTCATTGTTGTGGTATTTGTTTTTAATGTTCCTACAATGTTAAGCAAGTCTGGTCTTTAAACTCCTAGTAGTTCTCCCTACATATTTCTTATTGCAAGAGCATTGTAGGAGATAAATGACACCAGTTGTTTCACACGTGATCTTCTCTTTAATGCTAAACTTTTTACCATTATGGTTAGATGTAAATTCCACAGCGGGTAAAAACTAAGGATTGTTTCCAATCACAATGGAATACGGACCTGGGAGAACTCTCACATCAGGAAGACTTGTCAGACATCTTTGAATGGACGGCGCATTGTTCCATCAATGTTCGCATCAAAGACAACGCATGTAAACTTCTCCATAGGTGGTACTATGTCACCTTCAGGCTCCATAGCATCTACCCACAGGTAAGCGCTGCCTGTTGGAGGACCTGTGACCACACTGGCACTATTTTGCACATATGGTGGAGCTTTCCCAAGCTATGTCTGTTCTGGACTGCTGTCCTCTCTTTCTCTTCTGTTGTCCATGGTGTCTCCATCCCCCCCTGGCCCCAATCATGTGCTCCTCCGTCTCCATGTTCCTGATCTCCCCGTACACACCCATAGACTGTTCAGGCACATCATAAGTGCAGTGACCAGATTACTGCTTCCTGGAAGTATCCCTTACCACTGACACTCCATTCAGTCTGCAGCTGGCTGTAATATATCTGGATATATCTGGAAGATGGAACATATCACCAGAATCCTGAGGGGCTCTTCTGTCTCCTTTCACAAAGTGTGGGTCCCATGGGCCTCTTATCATAACCAGCCTTTGCTCTGCTTCTAAATGGGCTTTCTTGACGCAGGCAGAGGTAATCCACTGCAGCCTTCTTTACTCCTAGCACATCACCTTATGCGTGAACTTAACTCTCCACTTCTTCTCTATTCTTCCCCCTGTTACTGTACCAATGCCCATCCCCTTTTCTCTAACCCCCCTCTCTCCTACTCCTTTCTCTTTCTCCCTTATCAGCCCTACTACTTCCTGATATGTTATACAATGTACGTCGCTGCTGATAATATCCAGACCACTGCGTGCATCTTGGGTATGAGCACTCCTAGGGCACGCTCATTGAAGGTTCTGAAAGAAGCTCCTCACGGCGCTCCTTGCCCTTTATCTGTTTGTATAGAACTATTTCTGGATTTTCACTGTATTACTACCTTATTTTGTACATGATGCAACCAATAAACAGTATTTAAAAAACAAACAAAACGCCATCATCTTTCTCCTCTTCAGGTAATTAGTTCACGTTAGGTTGTTGTGAGAAAAGTAGAATTAAAAAAGCAGAAATATTTATTTACAACATCCTTGTTGATTGTGGAACTTTATTATCACAAAATCAAAGCTAGTCAGGTAGACAGCTATTCTTTACAATGCGATAAGATGGGGTTTTATAAGGATATTTAAATCATGTCTATGTTATTGTATTCAGAATTGTTTTGTCTATATCCTCGTTAACGGTCTTAGAAGCGTTGGAATAACGTACCCCACCCACATACATCAGGGTTAGAAGTATAGGACTCTGTGGAAGAGATTGTTGTGTGTCATTTGAAGGGGTAGCAGTGAGAGAGTGTGATCTACATTCAAGCTGAGCCAGTGTGGAGCATGGTGAGTAAGACAGCCCCATGCTGAATACACTACTGGATTGTCCTCAAACTCGTGGAAGTAAAGTGTCCAGGCAGGAAACGTTTCCATGGCAGATAACTGTAGTCCCACATGCCCAAGTAAGTGTAACCAGGACAGTAGCAACAGGGTGTGGCAATGATGCCTTATCCCAAATATAAGTCCTGTACACACCCAGTCAATCCCAGATTTTCACCTGTTCTCTCTTTACAAGGTGTAGACTCTGTGTCTGGGACCTTCAGTGACAGGTTGGTAGTTCCAGAGAAGTAAAGGGTCAGATAAAAAGTTTTTATATAATTAACCCCACTTCCCCCACTGCCAGCCAATGAGGAAGGTAGGAGGTGTTTCATTTCAATCCCTGGGTGTCTGGCACTTAGTGTGGGGGATGCTGCTGTACATCGTTGGAGATGGTAAATACAAGGCCATTGGGGCAGAGTTTGAGAAGCACAGGTAATTGATATTATGAGCTATGTACCACATAATACCAGGGCTTCATAAAGTGGTATAGAGATATTCTACGCTGTCAGCTGAAAAAAGTCTTTCTACACTATAGATGTCTGGAGTCTTCAATTCAGTCCACACTGAGAAAAGGGCAAGAGGTTGCACAACATCTAGTATTAGTAATGATAGTAATAAATCACTGATCCGTGCTGCCACCCTCTGTGATACATTTGAACTTGTATGCATCTAGTCAGAGACATTGAGGAATAGTGAGGTGGTTACAAAATAATCCAGACCTCTCTGTGCTGTGTGTATATTGTATTGTGTTTGTGCAGGACTGTCTCTAGGAGGAACCGGAAGATTAATTGCCTTAAGCCTACAACATATAATGACTTTATGAACACAACATATTTAAAGTGGACAAAAGGGAGCAACACACTCCCACTGATGGCAGAAGTTCCTCCTACCTCCAAGCATCAAACCATTGTGTCTTACTATATCTGAGAACTTGGAGAACAAACTGTGCAGAAGGAGGCTACTATACTGCAGCCGAGAGGAATCAGTAAGTAGTTATGAAACATATACATATCTCCCTGTGTCTATATATATATATATATATATATATATATATACACACAAGTTAACCCGTGCATGATACTCATGCATTCTAGTCAAATCAAGCTACTTTAGGTCTTAAAAAGGTTCTTGTCATGCATTTGGGCCTAGCCCAGGCCTCCTAAGGGGAAGGGCGTTAGTTCCCGACGCAAGGGGACTTTTTAATGTGTGTTCATGAGGTAAAATTACCTCACAAAAATGAGTTTGACCCCTCGTAAATTTAGCCTTTACTACCCCTCCCACGGGGGGAAGGGGGGATGATGGAAGTTAACTGACTTGACTATTCTAATTTTTTTGTCAAATAATGTCAGTATACCAAATTTCAGGTCAATTGGATGAGCCCTTTCTGAGAAAATAGTTTTTTCCACACACACACACACACACACACACACACACACACACACACACACTAACGCACGCCTCTACACATGTGTGTTCATGAGGTAAAATTACCTCACGAAAATGAGTTTGAGCCCTACCAAATTTCAGCCCTTTTTGAATTTTTTTTCCCACACACACTAAAAATTTAGTAGGTCAGTGTATAACTCTGCCCAGCAGGTGGCGCTGCAACTTAGTGTTTTTTTTCCACACACACACAGACAGACAGACGCCACTAAGCATTTATATATTAGATATACACATACACACACACACACACACACACTACCTCTACAGTCACTACACTCACTACCCTCTTCATTTCTACACTCGCCAAACTGGAGTGCTAGAGGGATGTGTCCACAATAATTCTCTGCACTCACCAAATACACCGTTAATGCAGTTCTAACTGCTTCAAGCTGTACTCTGTGTTAAAAACGTGGAATGTTAGTTCCTCAGTTTGCAATATATGTTCAGCTGACCAACAGACGAAATATAACCATGAATTAATTCTAAACTTTACCATAATTAACATTACCATAATTTTACCTTTGCTTTGCATCAGGTTTGAAGTTTACCTGCACACAGCTTTTACAAGCAAGTCCCCCCCCCCCCCTGAGCAATAAGAGCAGCTATTAGATACCTAGGGAATAACCTGTCATAAGTTGGATTTAATTAATGTAAAGAATTAGAAATGGGGTGCAAGAGAAATGGGACCACATTGTATACACTAAAATACAATGATTCATTGTGGTGGTGAATGGTGCAGGCTGCTGGCACATTTGATAATGGTAGGTACTGTCAAAGATGATGATGAAAGCAGTTGAAGTCATATGATAACTTGTAATTATGACACAGGAACTACAATAATTTCAGAACCACACTTAAGTTCTGCAGATAAAGCTGATGGCACTAAGGTTTGTTCCACGTATTACTCAAAAGTGACATCAGAAGTCGAGTTAGAAAACAAGCTATTCAATTTTGATATAGGACTTCTCCAAGAAGATTTCAGAAATAGTTGGGAAGCCACCTCAGATGTAGACTAGTTGCTGATCATTAAGCATACCAGCTGAGTTTAGATCATTTCTGGGAAGATATCACAGAAAAATGCTCTCTCCAAATCAACCTAGACAGAGATGTTTAAGTGCAAAATACGTAAGGTTCTTTGGACAATATTATTGGAATTAAAACCACACGATTTGATGCAACAAAAAATAATTGATTTATTCAGTGTTTTATAGACGTTCCCTGAGATAGAGGATGAAGTCATTTGAGAAAGTTCAAAAAAACTTAAAAAATATGAAGCTGACATAAGCTATTTGACATAAGCTATTCGTGATGACCTAATATTCCTTAAATCAATGTATAATTAAAATTTAGAAAAATAATCTCTTTCACCAAACTTCTAAACAAACTGAAACTCCTGTACCTCAAACCCCAGCTGATAGTGATATAGTCAGTGGATCAAGTGGATCACACCATTTCAGTTGTCTCTCAAGCATGCAATATTTTTACTATTGTCAATGACAACACCTTTTAACTGATATCACTTGAGGCTAACTTTGCCACAAATTGGGATTTTTCAAACATTATCAACTTATTTGCAACTGCAAGCTTGCACAGTAGCTCTACTGTAATGTAAGGCTCTTACTATATAGGTATAATTATAGATGTTGCTCATGTTAAATGTCCTTTTATGGACCAAATTTGTTTAACAATATTTTAAACTGTTTTGATATTTACAAACTAGAAAAAAAAACCTTAGCACAAAAACAAAACTTTCTCTTTTTAATCCAGAGGAATGTGTAAATTCAGAAGTAATGTATTAAGAATAAATGGACTGTATAAAAGAGGGTAGGGGATTTATTTAGTGACATGCAAAAAAATTTCACCTCTGGCTCACTCTCTTTAGATTTGCACTCTCTCATGTGGCCAGTGTTTCATTGAAAAAAACAAATACTGATTGTAAACTCTTGTGACTCATATGTTCCTAACCTATTTCCTAATATATTTTATGGTGTCGATCCTAGGATGCTTTATTGGTCAAATGTAATGGTAGTCTTGGATTTCAAATTGTATGTTGGTTTGCAATGGTATAAAATTGAAAAGAGAACATTCATATAATACTCTATCACCATAACGTGTAACAGGGGTAGAAAATGTCTGTATTTTAGAAGTATTTAGAGTAACGATGATTATTCTCACGTAAACTGTTTTGATATTTATGTTGAAATATATGTCATCTTATGTTATGTCAGAATCAAGTCCCCTGCCTTTCCTTGTCTATCTGCAGCAAAAATTGTGTTTTAAGTTAATTATATTTTTTGTTAATTTCATTTTATATTTATATTTTATATTTCTATAACTCACGACATTGGCGTGAGTTGGTCAGCTAAACAATATAATATACAATAATAATATAATACAATACATATATATATAATAATAATACAATATATGGGACTAACATTGGAGGGCTGTACTGCTGCGGTTGAAAACACACAAAATTTCAGGAAGCTGTATGAGGCGGGATGGAACGACTTGATCTCATCGGTTGCCTTGAAAACTCTTAAGGAGTCCAAGTGAAACATGCGTCAGCTCTTACCTTTCACGGAAGATGTGAAAAAGATGCACTTGTAACTCGATGAGAAGCAGTAAGCCTACCGAAGTGGTCTATTCACCAAGCCTACGGTTAATCACTGGGAACTACTTGCAAAAGTCACCCTGGCACAGGTGATCTTGTCAATCTAAGAAGGGAAGGGGAAGTTTCAATAATGTTGCTGTCTACCTTCTCCTCAAGAGATACTTCGGATCTCCATGAAGATGTGTCCCTAGCGCTTTCCAAGGTTGAGAGGAAGCTCTGCTGGCACTTCACTCGCATTGAAATCCGAGGAAAACGAGGGAGAAAAGTACCCATCCTGCTGACACCAGCCATTCATGTTGCAATGGAACTTCTGGAAGAAAAAAACGTGACAAATGTGGAGTGGATAGCCAAAATGTCTACATGTTCGCCAGACCAGCTGCCTTGTCACACTTCATAGGCTTGCATATGACTGTTTGCCTGAGAGTGTGGGGCCAAACATCCCCCCACGCTGTCTTCCACAAAGCTTAAAAGCACATTGCCACTCTCTCGAAGGTCCTCAACCTAAACAACACAGAACTGGATCAGCTGGCAGACTTCCTTGGGCACGACATCAGGGTGCACCGGTAGTATTACCACCTCCCAGAAGTTACCCTCCAACTCGCCAAGATCAGCAAACTGTTAATGGCTCTCGAGAGTGGCAGTCTGGCCGAATTCAAAGGCAAGAATTTGGACGAGATGCACATTGATCTGGACGGTAAGTGGAAAATCTGGTGTCTGATGTATGCTTTTGACTTTTACCTCGGTCATTTACATATCTGTTTCTTACATGATCGCAAGAGAAGAGGTATTTCCTCATGACTAACCAGGGGAGAAATAAACTGTTAATGACCAATACCGATGCTATAACCAATGAAACTATTAGATTGAAAACATAAAAGAGCTATTTGTAGTTTTTTTTTAATGATCTTCAGTGTGGAGAGCAGTATTATTCTATGTGTACATAATGTCAGCCCATCTCATGTTGTGAGCACTGTTTCCTACATTACACATCTCAGGAGCATCCCCATATGTAAACATGCTGTTGGGCAGGAGCACAGTATTCATGTATAACATGCATTGTTCCCACTGCACACTGGTAAAATATAAAACAAAAAGAGTACTGAATACATATATGACAGACTACAGTGGTCTCTTTGTTTTTATATTTAAGCTGACCCAGGGCCTTCTTAACAGCATTATAGGCCCCCAGGCAAAGCAGTGCACTGGGGCCCTACCTACACTACCACTCACCCACTTATGTACGTGTACGTTGTTTTCGTCAAGGTGTGTATTTGCAACAGCAAGATCGCGTGTACAGATAACAGCTGATACTGAGGTGATTAATTCACCTAATCTTTTTAGTAAAGAGAGTTCGAAGGTTCTGAATAAATATACTGAAAAGTTGGCAAGTCTATGGGGCCCCTATGCTCATGGGGCCCCTGGGCCACTACTCAGTGTGCCCATGCGTTAAGACAGCCCTGAGCTGACCTGCCATATATATAGACATGGAATTCAGCTGTAAGAGTTCCAAATTACCATTGCATTGGGGCGTGTTATAACTAAAGGGCTATGCACCCAAATTGTAATGGTGTGTCTTATGCAGCACATTGGGCCTGATTCATGAAGGCAGGTGTCTGCCTATTTTGAGCGTATCGTACGCAGAATCACTCTGCGTATGCACAGAACAGACAGATATGGCCGTGAAACAGAGAGATACGGATATATATGCAAGCAATTTTCATGCAATAATGCAAGGAGCACTTATTACAGCTTGCAACTTCAGGGAGTTTTGCCGTAGTCAATGTGCAATAGTGGCGTCCAAGCTCGAGTGCACGTAGCCATGTCTGACTCAAGCCCTACGCACATCAAAGCTATTCGCCTTTTTGCTGCATCCCTTGCTCCACCTAAAGGGCTAGTTTAAGTCCCAATCAGTAATGATGACAGTCTGAGATCCGCTCCTTGACGAATTCTGGAGTCCGCAACTCATGCATATGTGAGTAGAATACTGAGCGCGATTTGCACTCAGAATTTGTCCCCTAATGAATCAGGCCCTTTGTGTTCTATTTGTTGGCTTTCTCAAATATGATAATCCTAACTATGGGTTACAGTGCTTATGCACATAGCTGCCTACTCTTATGGAATCCCAGAATATTGGGAAATCTCTCGGACACCTGGGCAAGTAGACTGAACTCCTGCATCTCAGCTATGCCTTCCATACTACAAGAAAATGGCCACTGCTCTCCATAAACTGGGGCAGGTTTTGTTGTACGCTTAAATAACATATTTTAGGAAATAGATCTGTACTTCAGGAAAACGGTTGTCTCTCTACAGCACCCTTAGTCTTCTCCCCAGTGTTTCCTCAAAATAACTGGTCAGGGAGACTGTTGTGCATGCAGAATACAAGTGTTTGTGTCTCTGTGAGTATGTTTGTGTCTGTGAGTGTGTCTGTCTATCAGTGTGTGTGGTTTTGTATCTTTCTGTCTTTCGGTATGTGTCTGTCATAGCTGCCTACGCTCCCAGAATATTGAGAGACCTCCCAAGAAAGCAGACTAACCTTCTGGATCCCCTCTGTGCCTTCCAAACTGATGGCTTGTAAATGTGCGCATGTGTTGGCTTGTGGCTCCTGAGTCAGGTCTAGCACAGATGAACCAGCCAGTATATAACAACGAGGGTCCTCGTGATTCAAGTGAGTCAACACAAGACTTGTAGTATCAGTATGTCATTTTTCATAGTTATTTTATGTATTTATTTTTGTAATAATTTTATTTATTAGAACTCCAAAGTCTCTTTGTTTAAGTTTGATAGAGAGATTTTTTAATAATGAAAGAATTTAGAGCCAATTATCAAGCCCTATCAAGTCATAAAACATTTATTTCTTTGGTCTTATTATTCACTTGGGCCTCCATACCACTGCATTGGAGGCCATATAATTTATAAAGCAGTGTGGTGGTAATTTCACTGTTGCAATACTTGCCATAACTTTTTTTTTTTATAACTTTTTTTATTTGTTTATGACAAATACATTATATGAAATATGAAATAACAATTACATATTCTGATGTTTTCAAATACAGTAAAGATTTTCAGAACAATTCAACATTAGATATAAACAAGAAATATAAACATTAAAAATATTATTACTCGAAATCTACGAAAACATTGTAGCTATCTCTGAATGCATTCACCCATGAATGTAACTGTTTGATAAGGACCATTATCAACTGCTGAACAAAGCTAAATAAAAATTAAAATTATATTTTTTTAAATTTTTTTTTAATGAGACATAGAATCAGGGGAAGATATGAAGGGGGGTGGGGGGGGGAGTAGTTGTCTTTTAGTAAGGTATAAAATAGAGGGTATTGATCAAACCTTTATCTATCTAACAGTAATCTGCATTCTTAGGGGGTTCAGAAGGGTTGAGTTATCCTCCCGGCATTTCAAAAATCAAATACATTTAAATTAAAATTTGTGATTCCAGAATTTTAGGCTTTGGAGTCCTACCGATTTGAAATCGTCACCTTTTTATAAAACTAAATTTTTTAAGTAAATACCAGGTAGTATATTCAAAGAGTTTAAAGATGTTCTGTTGGACCAAGGGCTCCAGTGATTCAATATATATGGCCCATTTTTTCTGAAACCTCAGCCCACCTCTTTCTATATCTGGGAGAGTGGCTCTCCTGTCCAGATATATAATATTCTTGCCATAACTTTTAAAGTAAAATAAAAACAAATCTTCCTTTCAGCGCTGCTACACTTACAGATTCTGGCGGTGTGCCACCCATACACAAGCCTCTCTAGTGGCATGCTGCAGACAGTGGCACTATGTAGACAATGGGTTGATCTAGACATGCCCCATTCCCCTATGCGTGCAGGCCCTATGCTGCTCGTACAATCTCCATAAAATAATTGTTTTAAAAATGCAGCAAGAAAGTATACTTATTCCCTGGCTCTCATAAACCTTCCCAAAGCGGTTTCCTGCTTTATTTCCTCAGATTAGATTAGAACATATAGCGCTGCATAGTCATCTGTGGGGATAACCAGTTTGGTTGCTTTGAGTAACAGACACTGCTGCTATGCAGTCTTGTTACTGTCTGGCTCTCTCCCACTTTAAATTGCATTCTATTTTACCTGCTCTGCAGCTATTGGATACGTGCAGACAGGAGTCAAACACTACAGGCCTTTGCCAGCTTCATTCTGCGTTTATGAAGATACAAAGCCAGAAGTCTGTGATTGGTATCCACAGAAACACTAAAGTTATTTTTAGGTTCAAGATCGTAAAAAAACACAAACATATTTATTGGATAAATAATTATCTTTATTCTAAGTTCAGAAACAAAGGAATACAAGCATTTAAAAAACAAACTAACATGGTCAGGGCTTTGCCCTCCTTTTCTTTTGGCAATCTTCTCTACCAGATCTCCTCTGATCACATATTCTAAGCAGACATAATAAATAATTGTAGACTGAATAGTAAATAAAACAGTTTACACAGCTTCTGGTGCATATCCAGGGAGAACACAATGGCCAATTTGTCAGCTATAAAATGATGGGACTCTTATCTGATCCCAGTGGGCTGAGTAGTAAGTTTAACAATCAAATTTCATAGCAATTTTTCTTTCTCTCTGTAGCATAGGCAGACATGGTTCTAAATCTGAGTATTTGTGAGCAGTCCAAAAAAGTCATCAGATCACACAGATATTACACTGGAGAACCAGAGGCCGGCTGATGCCAGTCAGCGTTAAACACTCGGTGAAGCAGAGATGGATAGGGCCATTCTTTTTTTTTAATTGAATCAAGACTTCAGGGAACAGTTTGTAGCTGAAACATCAATGAATAATTAATGTAAAATACTATTTAGAAAAGATAACTCTTACAAGGCTGTGATTTCTGTGGATTATGTACTTCTAAACAGTCTTTTTCTTCCATTCAGGGACTCAGTCAATTTTCAATTAAATTAAAATATTAGGTTTGCACAGATAACATTAATCCCTGATTTCAGCAATTTGGTAACAAACTTCCGTTTTACAATTACAATGTAAAAGGGAAGCTGGCGGATTTTAGTACAGCAGGGAATGTCCATGGATCCTCTTCCAGGAATGGTAAGACAGCAGAGTGAGTTTCCAAAACACTCTTAATACAACCTACCTGTCAACATTACGGATTTACCCAGGACAATCCTGATTTTTGGTGTCCTGTCGGAAAAAGGTTGTGGTTTTGCCTGAAATGGATGTTGTTTAAGTGGATTACGTGAAGAGTATTGGTGGATCCTGGTTAGTTTAATTTAATCACGTGTAGCATATTTTGTCTTGGTCTTCCAATCGGGTTTGTTGGCTGGTATGAAATCATTTTAAATACAGTGGACATATTTATAACCACTGCTGGACAGAATTAGAGCAGGCATAGTTCCAATTAAACTTGTTGACTTGTGATCCAATGTTCATTTTTGTTGAAATGTTATTTTGAGTCTTCAACTTTATCACACTCCAGTCCTGATATCACTCCTCAGTCTTACACCTTATTTTGACAGTAATTTTTGTCTGCTGTCCAAGAAACATCTTGTCATCAACATTTCTTTTTTAAATATTCTGCTACCAAAAGCATCTCATTAGATTAAGAGTCTTTATTCAAACCCCTTCCACAAAATGCTGAAGTACATAAAACCGTGTCTATATTACATCAAATACAATGTATTGCCTACTTCAACTGTTTAATCAATATGTTATATGTGTCCTTCCTATCTGTGTATGAATGTATGTATCTCAGATTTACACTTTCCTTGTTATCTACATTATTTCAGTTCTTATCAACACAAAACATGACCCAATGGTGGCCATCTTTAAGACCACATGGCCTACTGCCGGCCATCTTTAAGACCACATGACCTACTGTCGGCCATCTTTAACACCACATGGCCCACTGTCGGCCATCTTTAACACCACACGGCCCACTGTTGACCATCTTGAACAAAGCACAGTATTAATACCATTCAATCCTGATGTCTTTTGCAGTAAAAAATGTATAAAACAAGTATAGTATATCACTAATCCTATATACACAACTATGTAATAAGCATATCATGCAATACAGTCCTCAATACACTATACAGACAGTATTAGCAATATTAATACTAAAACTCCAACGCTAACAATATTTAGCAATATCTCTTACTTTATAATCCCTTACAAACAACACTTCTTAACAAACATTTTCTAAGTATTCAATCACTTGCAAACTATTTCTATAAATCAGTGCCTCTTGTGAAGGATGTGTGATGTGTTCTGGCAGTGTTTGTGTGTGTGTGTGTGTGTGTGGTGGGGGTCGCTGTGATGGGAGATACCCTCAAGCTGGAAGGTTTTGCCTGCGGTCCACAGCTCAAAGCGCCCACTCTGACTTATTCACTCCTTTACATCATAAGGCAGAGAATAAGACTGAACAGAAGCAGCCAGATTCTGCATCATGTGACCTCCTCATGTTGTGAGGTATGAGTAGCAGGTGGAAGTAAGTGGAGTAGTTTTGGAGTACACGTGGTATCGGAGGGCTTATGGGGGTCTGAGGACACAATTTTGAAGCAAATGGGGAGTCGGAGTGTTATATGGGAGGATTTTGGAACAAGTGTGGGGCATGTGAATGAATGATGTGAGCGTGTCAAAGTTGGGTTGTGGCTGTTTTTTCTTTACTATAAAGTATGTGCAGCCCTTCTGAAGAATGAACTATATCAGGTTGCCCGATATTCAATAGAGCACCAAGGACATCCATGAGATCGTCCTCAGTGCAAATGAACATAATGAGAAAACTTAAAAAATTAGAAAAGTGTGTATGACATGTTCGGTCAACATGAATACCAAAACATTTAGACTCAGTCAATTCACTTTGTTCATGATAACAAATTTTGGAAATTCATACAATTTATAAATTAATTTTAGATTCAGATTCATTCAATGTACAAATATAATACTATATTCCATCAGTAGACAATGATATCTGGAATTCTACTCACAAAATTTAAGGTAATCTCCCAAATATTTAGAAGTAGGATAATACACAGTGCTCTTGTAACAAATATAGTTGGAACTGTGACTCAATGGGGTGGGGTATGCGATAGCGTGGACCACCTTTCTGACATCAGGAACTGCAACTAAACAATGCCGATTGGTGTAAATTAGACAAGTAGTAAAAAGCGAGAGTTTCATTGCAAGTTTTAAGGGGGCAATGTGAGGACCAGGCGGCTGTATAATGTATAATGTGTCCTTTGTAAATGTGTGCATGTCCTTTGTAAAAAACAATCGTTGGGTTCTCACATTGCCCCCTTAAAACTTGCTATGTAACTCTCGCTATTTTAACTGACGTCACTCTGAGTGCCGGCATCTTCTACAATCCGAATTCAGAGCAGGCTTTCCGGAGTAGCTGTATGTCACTTTTTATGTAAGTCGCTCTTTACTACTTGTCTAAATTACACCAATCGGCATTGTTTAGTCGCAGTTCCTGATGTTGGAAAGGTGGACATCGCAGATATGACTACCACCGAATGCATCACTGTTGTAGTTTTCAATTCTTGTATTTCATGATTGTGTTAGCCGGTGAGTGCGGATCTCTCTCTGTCTTTATGTGTACCTGTTTTGTCTCTTTTGTTATTACTTTTGTGTGCTGCTTTATCGTTGTTGTGGTTACTTCAATTAGTTATTTATCTTTGATGCTATTAAGTCTATTACATATGTATGCTGTTATATATTTGTTGCTAATACTTATGTATGCTGCTGCCTTATCTTTGTTAAGAGTATGTCTCCTGATCAGCTGGTTGTAATCTGGATCTGAGAGAGCGTTACTCAATCAAAGGTTGGACCAATCAAAGGAAAGACTATAACTGTTTCTTTACACTAACTATGTATTACATGGAGTACAATTGCAGTACTCTGGTATGGTAAAGGACTTAGATATCCCAGTAGCCAATACGCTGAATAGCAGAACCCAGTGATAGGCAGCAGCTGCAGGAGCTAAAAAAAACCTATGGTACATAAATCAGGGCATAAATACATGAGAAACAAATGTCATTTTGTCATTATGTAAAACACTTGTTAAATTGCATCTTGAATATGGTGTATAGGTTTGTATGTGTATAGGAAATACATAGGAGTACGTGTGAGGGGTTATAGGCTGGTTTAAGAGATTAATATGAACTATATTACACATCTCTTGAATTTCAATCCCACTGAAAGCAAATAGGGCAGGGTTTGGTTTCACACTTGAACACAGATTAGCAAATAGGCTTTAAGGGAATTAATTGTACTCACTGCCCCTCTATGGTCTAAATTAAAGCCTACAACTGAACCAGTAATGTGATCAATATATAAGTGACATTTTTATCTACATTCTGTATAAGTGCAATGTTTTTTATAATGATGATTATATCTAATTAGATTATTGTTATAACCTGATGGTAACTCCAAAATTCTCTTCCTCTCTTTATCTCCTGACTTTTATTTTGTTGTCTATATAATAAGTCTATATTAGTTTATGTTTTAAAAACTTAGCTATCAGAAAATAACTGACTGATATTTCTTAACTGACTTTGTATCTACACATGGTTTTCTTTTTGTAAAAATATACCTGCAATGATGTATTATATTTGTTCAGTCATTATCTTGGTACCACGCTTTGAGACTTCAATTGCTGTAACTATATGCTTTTATAAACTATATGATTTCTGGGTTAGCTATTGGCTTCTATTTACAGATAGATTAATCTCTTGGCAGTCTGGATTCTCTTCAGACAATAGACTATATACAATATGGTTATGGCTGATTATTTACACTTTTAAGAAGCCTCAGTGCAAGAATTTTTCCATAGTTTCTTGGTGTAAGAAATGGGATGCAAACAGTTGGGGTGGAAGGGAATGGAAAGGAAACCAGTGATCAATTTCAGCTGAAATACTAGCACACACCATAGGTAAAATATGTTTGAAATATCAGTTTTCAGTGAGGAAATTGTCCTACATCTGCCAGACCTTACTGCACTTGACATTTTTGCTGTCCTAAATGATCATAGACTTAGTAAGAATTATTATGCATTCACCAACAAATCTAGAAATATTCAGTTGCTCAACTGGACATAAACACAATTTTATCCTTGGAAATAGAAAATCTGACAGAAAGACATAAAAGCTGCTATTAGCTGTGGATACTGTGTAAACCATTCATATACATATAAATAGTTTTCTGAGGTTGAGTTCAAGGTGGGTGGGTTCAATGTCTTCAGGGATCCTCAGGATTGTCAACTTATTTCTCTGTGCCCTGTTTCTTGCTCTTCGTGTCCATCTTGCAACTGGATCATGTCTGGGTGCATTTGATGGAAATTGGATTTTATTAATTGTTGATATGCCACTACTTCCTTCATTTGACGTTCAAGCTAATCAGTTCTGCCCCTGATTTCTGCAATGTCAGATTTCAGGAAGTGAAGGGCCTGAACCAAGACTTAAATGTCCTTTTCTTCTTTGAGGAGGGACAGAAAGTCTTTCCGAGTAATGAGAGGTCATCAACCTCAAAATCAGAGTCTAAGGGCTAGATTTACTAAGCTGCGGGTTTGAAAAAGTGGGGATGTTGCTTATAGCAACCAATCAGATTCTAGTTATCATTTTGTAGAAGGTACTAAATAAATGAAAACCTGCAGCTTAGTAAATCTAGCCCTAAGTGTTCACGTGAAGAACTGGAGGTTTTTGTCTGGAAAGATATGGAAGGTGGTCACCTCCCAATGATTTTTTTTCCCCTTAGGCACCTTGAGGGGGAGATCAGGAAGTAGTGGGGGGAAAGACACAGGGACGATTGTACCGCTAATGTATCTCAGTGCCAAGAGGGGCAAGGAGGCAGTTTTAGAAAAGAGTCATCGGTTATCTTTGAGTCACAGTAGGATAAAGAGAACATGTAAATTCCAAAGAAGTGTTTCTAGCAATATCAATAATCACCACCATGGGTTAAAGAAATGATACATGGAACATAAGTCCAGAGCAAGCGTGGGGTCTGCTCAGCTAGTCCAGAAACAGAAACTCAAGCCGATGGATGGGCTGAGCAGAGCCGCAAGGTGAAATACAGGAACCCCTTGGGTGGGGGAGGTAAGCAGGGTTTCAGTGATGGTCTTCAGCTGGTTTTCTGGGTACAGTGGCTGGCGATGGCAGGAGATGTAGACAAACCTGGTATATAGCTATAGGAGATGACTGCCGTCCACTATGGCTGCCAAGCCAGGCCCCACAAATACATGTAAAGAAAGAGAGAACAATAAAGGAGTGCTTGTCCTCTAACAGCTTTAACTCTTATAAAACATCCACATGCCAGTACATAAATAAAAAATAATTATTTATTAAATAACATTCTATAAAACTAATACATATCAAAGTGAATAAAATAAATAAACTCATCTAATAAATTGTGGCAACTAGCTTAGAAATCATAAGAAGTAGAATATTCACAAATGTAAGTTACAAATACATACAAAATAACCATTCTGTTTGTGTGGAACCTGTAAATTCCAGGGGGTAACTGTATCAAGCTTAGAGTTTCCAGTGAGTTTGAAAAGTGGAGATGTTGCCAATAGCAACCAATCAGATTCTAGCTGTCATGTACTAAATAAATAATAACTAGAATTAGTTTATTCAATCCAAAATAGCGGAAGGATATAATAATCCTGGTTTATAATAAATGCTCCTACGACACTGGTGTTACCTCCAAATTTGCAATTCGGAACTTGGATAGAAAATAGTCCCTTTAGTCGGAGGAAAGAAAATATTCTGTGCTAATCTTCAATAAATTTCTTTCAGAGGTAATATGTACTCTCCACAGCAGTCTGTGGCAGGTATGAAAAAAACATCAATTATCAGATATTTAAAGAACAAATGTCCAATCAAAAACCATTCATGTTTGATTAATATAGTTGACATAAGGCTAAATGAACTTGGTTTATAATATTAGCAGTAGCAGCGGCTATTTGCATAGCACCACTAATTCCGCAGCGCTGTACAGAGAACTCACTCACATCAGTCCCTTTTCTATTGGAGCTTACAGTCTAAATTCCCTAACACATACACACAGAGTGATAACATAGATTTATGAATGTGCTAAAGAAATAATAAAAATGAACGCTTAAAAACTCTTAAAAACATCTATTAATTTGATTAGTTGTTGCAATATTATGCCTGTAGACTATGTATTGGTGTGTTACATGAATTGTTGTAGCACTACTTAGAAGTTAATGAGTACAAGTTTTTCAGGCTCAATGAAACAGTTACTTTGATTTGTATAAAGTTAGAAGTCTATAAACTAGATGGTAGAAAATTGAAAGAAAAAAAACAAGATACATTTAAGAACAATCGAATGCTTTTCAGAAACACCAGAGGATATTCTAGATATAATACATTCAACTTCAACACCATATCAAAATCCACAGGGAACACTACAAGTTCAAGTACCACCACTCATGGGAGAGGTGAGAGATAAGGCAACAGATTTATCTATAAAGAAGAGAGAGACATTTAAAGAATATACGGGTTATGGAAGAGTCAGAAGAGAATAAAGTTGAGGGAATGTAAACTATTTGTATAAATTTAGACGAGTGATAGTGAACAATGATCAGCAAACTGTACACAGACCTAAAAATGTTGATTAAGGACCTGCCAAACAATAGACAACACTGTTAGAAGATCAGATAGGAATTGGAGATTATTTTATGTTACAATCCAAGTTGGGCAAATATTAAAGTCTCAGAACAGCTCTTCAAAGTAAAGTTAGAACTAAAAAGTACCTACCTGGCCAGGACTGCAACCCACTTAACAAGACACGGACAAGGAACATATTGTAACTACAGTCTGTCCCAAACATACTGGCTGAACTTAAAAAATGATTATAAGCTGAACAAAGGAGATTTAGCTGTTGATTACTTAGACAGGATAAATCTAGTTTTCAGCATTCAGTGATTGCAAATTTAGATGATAATGCAACACAGGTGGGGACAACAGTCATTGTTCAAGTATTCCTCTCCAATTAAAAGAGCCAATGATACACTATTGCAATAGTATAACAAATTAAGCAGCAGGCAGAATTTATAACCATTGCTAAACAATGTTTGGCTTGCTAAAAAAAGAAAAACTCAGATGTTGAAACTAAAGAGTTACACTGTGCAGGAAATGGTATTCCCATTGAGTTTCTGATTGATGCTGAACCATCAGGCTCAATGATATCAGGATATACGTCAAACCAAATTGTACCCAATCCTTTGGATATGTCCAGTTTCTGTGCAGCATACTTTCTTCTAAGCCCTCCATCACCAATGTTAGTGGGAGACTTACTTTGTGAGTGGGATGTACAATTAGGGTTCTCCAGATGAGGAATATATGAACGTGCCAGCAGAAATGAAAACTTACTATTAGTTGACCTAATTTATTCTCCAACACATCCTACATTTCATTTAACTGACATACAGTAAAAATCTTTTTCTTGAGACTGATCAAGCAAAACTTCATAAAAGATCAGGGATTGCATTATAGATTCTTACCCAACAACATGGTGATAAATACGAATCACTTGCTCATTACAGTTCACCTTTTGATTCTGTAGCATCTGGTTTATTTCCTTGTCTCCGAGCTGTAGTAGCCGCAGCTACAGTCTTTCAACTGTCATCTTCTTTAGTTTTACGTTCTCCTCTCACAGTGGCAGTTCCATGTGCATTAGGTGCAGTCTTGTTTAAGACTAAAAGGCACCATCTGTTTAATGCTAAGCTGACCAAATCTGAAATTATTTTGCTTTTATCACAGAATGTCATTATTGCCAGATGTCCATGATTGTATGCTTGTCACTGCCCAGGTTACTATGCTATGCACTAAGTTACAAGACACTCCTTTACACAATCCAGATTTGGGGGTATATTTACTAAACTGCGGGTTTGAAAAAGGGGAGATGTTGCATAAAACAACCAATCAGATTCTAGTTATACTTTATATAGTACTTTCTACAAAATGACAGCTAGAATCTGATTGGTTGCTATAGGCAACATCTCCACTTTTTCAAACCCGCAGTTTAGTAAATCTACCCATTGGTGTTTTATGTTGATGGGTCTTACCTCAGAAATGAGAAAGAGAATTTGCTTTCAGTATTTGCAGAGGTCATTGCAAGTAACAGTTTCACTTTAGTTTACTCCACCCAGGTTGTTGAATTAATGGTCCCTGGTAGAGAGAAAATCTGTCAAAATTTTAACCAAGTCTTCCTATGCTTTTGGCATGATTACTCATTATGGGCGATTGTGGAAACAGAGGATTGTTCATCTCTGGAGGCACACGGGTCAAAAATTGCCTCTGTTGCACATCTAACACTTTATGATGATGTTTCAAGAGAAAGTTCTTTTGCTAATTGTGCAGCTTAGATTGCACTCCTTTCCCCACCTCAAAAAAGCATGTGCGAGTAGCCCATAGCAGTGGTATTTGGGCTGGCAACTGGAGCTGGAGACTGGAAAAGCCTGGAGGCAGTGGCTGAGCTGGGGGCAGACCTGGAGGCTGTTGTATAGCTGCTGCAGTTAAAGGTACCTGTGAGCCCTTATCTCTATGTGCATGTGAAGATATTTCTGATGTAAAGAATCTCCACCCACCTGGCACTCACCCCAAATCATACCAGTGGGGTAGTGTTATGCTCTTTTTCATATGATGCTGGACTGAGCTTTTTTGGGTCCCCTACCATGTTGCAGCACACCCCTCACATGTGGCGCTGGTTCGCCTAGTATTCTCAACTGTACCCGGATCCTGCATTCAATTAATATTTCAAGCCCTTAGCCTGGCATTTACCTTTTCTCAGTCTATAATTGGATCTATGCAAGGCGCCATGGCACCCAAAAGAGTGAAACCTATCCAATCACCGCCGCCAGGTCAATTCTTTAAATCACAGGCCTCCTCTTCCTCTAATGTGGGGAAAAACAAACATCCTGCAAATGCTTCGGTGCTAACTACCTCACCGTCCGCGATAGAGGGCCCCAACAGTGCTTCTCCGTCCTCTCCCCCCCATGTCGATGCGGATGGCCCTATCACAATTAAAGCTATGCAATCCATGCTTGCCACACTCAAGTCAGAATTACTATCAGAGATGAGGTCTTCAATTACAGATATTCAACGTGAAGTTGCCGAACTGGGAGGAAGGACAGGCCATCTGGAAGATAAATTTGAGGAAGTGGCGGCCTCCCACAATGAGCTAATCTCAGAGCACGAAAAACTGAGAGCGGAGTTCAATGCCTCTCAAGAAAAAGCGGCGGATATGGAAGACCGGTCAAGACGTAACAATATTAAAATAAGAGGGATTCCGGAGACAACCTCCTCAGCTGAGCTTCTGCCGTTTGTTACCAATCTATTCCACCAACTTTTACCAACAGCATCTGATCTCGATTTAACCATCGACCGTATTCATCGCCTCCCTAGGCCGAGGTTTGGTCCTGAGTCCCTCCCCCGGGACACCCTCCTCAGGGTTCATTTCTTTCAGATCAAAGATCGCTTACTACAGGCAGCCAGGCTGGATGAAAGTTCCTCGATTCTTAAAGAACTTCAATTCTTTCCTGACTTCTCAGCTGCCACTATAACCAAACGCAGATCCTTTCAAGCAGTAACCAGCGCTTTAAGGGAACAAGAGATCCAGTATCGATGGGGTTTCCCAGTAAAGCTGTTAGTCCGTCGCCAAAATGTCTCCCATGTGATCACATCGGTAGAAGATGGCATTGCTCTATTGAAATCCTGGGACATCCCAGTGCGCGAGATGGCACCGGGCCCGAAATCGAGAGTGAGAGGTGACTGGTCGAGAAGTGCTTCATAAGAGGTTTATTTCCCATGCTCGGCAGCAGATTTATCCCTGACTGTTTGGTTTCTCGCCCAGCTTCTAATGTTTGAAAGTGAAGAAAACAGACTACCTCTTAAGGACTTCCCTGTATAGGGTGACCGATTGGAAGCCACAGGTGGGGTACTGTGTGTCTGGTTTGTAATTGTTACTGTGCCACTTAAATGCTTTTCCTTCCAGAGACTCCTATTGTTGTGTTGCAACAGTTTATATGTTATTAGATAATACCGTTATGTAGTGGCAGTCCTTGTTATGCCGCTCTGAAAGCTAAGGTATTGCATATTACTCTTGTTATGATGCTAGATGTTACCTGGGTTTACAGTTGTTATTGGGTTTGAGTGGGTGATTTGTACGTGGGTGGGGACCCCGTTAGTCCATGCTCCCCCCGTTACTTATTTTGCTGGTTTTCTCCTTTTTCCCCTCCAGCAAATACACTAACCCAATGGTTTGGGTTATTTCGGTTAGTTTGCCCTATTTTCTCTCTTTTGCTTTTCTCCCCCTTTTTTCCTCTTTTACCCGACATGCCTTTGATACTACTCAAGAACACACCGCTGTTCAGGCTGCAATTGTGGTTCGCTCCCCTCTCTGGATTTTGGAGGGGATCTACCTTGGTTACAGGTTATACAGTCAATGCCATACCCTCCTCAAGCTAGATGGTTAAACTACTTTCTCTTAATGTCCGGGGCTTAAACTCACCAAATAAACGCCGTATGGCGCTGTCCTCCTTTTTTAAGCAACGGGCAGATATTGTTGCATTACAGGAAACTCACTTTTTAGCCTCTGCCCCCCCCCACTTTCAGAGACAATCACTATCCCACAATTTATATGGCGAACGGTCCACTAAAACGCAATGGAGTTGCCATTTTGTTCAGCTCTAATATCTCTTTCACTCTTAAAAAGCGGGTAGCAGACAAAGCGGGTAGATACCTGATTTTAGTTGGCCTGCTGGAAGACACTTTAGTCACTCTCACCTCCCTCTACGCTCCAAATTCTCGCCAGGTACCTTTCTTAAGAGAGGTCTTCCAGGAAGTGGATAAACATAAGGAGGGGTGTCTAATAACGATGGGTGATTTTAACATAGTGGCAGACCCCAGGATAGACAGATCTCCATCTGTCCCTCCCTCTGCGGCCTCCTCTCAGCTAGGTCCGGCAGGTGCGTTCTCAAAGCTGTTGGCAGAGCATGGTCTGTATGACGTGTGGAGGGTCTCGGAGCCAGAGGGGAGAGACTACACATATTTCTCCCATGTCCATAATTCGTACTCACGGATAGATCTTATATTAACAGATAAATGGACGTTACAAAGGTCTATCCGCTTGGAGATCTTGCCTTTGGCGTGGTCGGACCATGCTCCGTTACTCTGGTCCTGGCGTCTGTCACGCCCTCATATACCTCCCAGACCATGGCGTTTCCCAGCTTATTTGCTTTCCCTGCTAGAGGCGAAACTGGCTTTAAAGGACTCTATTTCCTTATTCTGCCAAACCAATAATCCAGAAGAGACTAATATTTTTAACTTTTGGTGTTCTCTAAAGGCGGTAGTGCGGGGGGTCGCCATCCAGACCGGGGCTAGATTAAAGAGAGCAAACGCACACTGTCAGAACGTGTTAGAAGCTAAACTTCAAGTGCTTGAGACGCAAAATAAGGCCCGCCCATCTAGAGAGATTAAAAAGGAACTTACTCAGGTAAGAGCCCAACTACAGAAATTACTTATGGCTAGGACCCAAGCAGCCCTAAATAGATTGCAGCAAAAATTCTATGTGGCCGGGAATAGAGCAGGGAGGATGTTAGCGCGTAAACTTAGAGGCCGTCAGGCTAGGAACAGAATAAAATATCTATTGGAAGAAGGTGATCGAAAAGTCTCTAATCCCAAAGACATAGCTAATACATTCGCTAAGTTCTATGCTACCCTATACAATCTGAAGGAAGATCCCACCACGATCCAGCCAAATAGCAAAGCCATAGATTCCTTCCTGGAGGGCCTTAATCTTCCCAGTCTTGATCCTGAAACAGCCATGGCTTTAGATACCCCGTGGACACAGTCTGAAGTTGAAGAGGTTATTAAAAAATCACCGAAAGATAAAGCCCCAGGCCCAGACGGCTATACCAATAATTTCTATAGTGCTTTCAAGTCTGACTTAGCCCCTATTCTTGTGCAAGTGTATAATACTGGTACTGAGCAGGGGCACTTCCCCAAAGAAATGCTCGAGTCTCAGCTGATAACAATCCCGAAGCCGGGGAAGGACCCCGCTTGTTGCTCAAATTATAGGCCCATTGCCCTGTTGAATACTGATATAAAAATTTATGCCAAGCTCATAGCTAATAGACTGCAAAACCTTATCCCACAGCTCATACACCCTGATCAGGTGGGGCTTGTTAGCGGACGCCAGGCCTCTGACAATACAAGACGAGTCCTTAACATCATCGAAAGTATGAATGGGTCCCACCTTGAGCTAGTAATTCTCTCCCTCGACGCAGAAAAGGCCTTCGATAGGTTGCACTGGGGGTTTATGCAGCAGGTCCTTCTTCGCTTTGGGCTGAAAGATAGATTTTTGAACGGGATCATGGCCCTCTATAGTGACCCCACAGCCAGAGTACTCAGTAATGGTTTTCTCTCTGATCATTTTAAGATTTCGAATGGCACCAGACAAGGGTGCCCCCTTTCGCCCCTAATTTTCATTTTAGCAATAGAGCCTCTAGCCCAAGCTATTAGACAGGCCAAGTCCTTTCCTGGGGTCACAGTCAACCAGACGGTTCACAAGCTGTGTCTTTTTGCAGATGACATCTTATTATTTGTAACTGACCCGGAGACCTCGCTGCCGCCCCTCCATGTTATACTTGAAAAATTTAGTGGGGTATCTTACTATAAATTGAATACCACTAAATCCGATGCGTTACCTATCAATCTTCCACCACCTAAAGTGTCGAGTCTTAGGGCTCTCTTTCCGTACTCCTGGAAGTCGGAAGCGCTTCCTTATTTGGGTATTCAGATTACTCCCTCGATAAACAACATTGTAGACTTTAACTTTGTGGCTCTGATTCCCCTAATAATCACCTTGACTAAGTCATGGATGTGCTGCGAGGTCTCCTGGTTAGGTAGGCTGGCTGCCTTTAAGATGATGATTTTACCGAAGCTAATGTATCTGTTCCGTACGTTACCATTGCACTTACCAAAACCTATACTGGACAAGTTACACTCTATCATGTGCTCATACATTTGGAAGAACAAACCTCCACGAATAACTAGTGTTCGTATGTCTTTAACTAGACAAAAAGGTGGTCTAGCTCTCCCAGACCTGGCTAGATATCATATGGCTTGCCTTCTGGCCCAACTTAGAGACTGGTCTCTCCCCCCCAATACAAAACCATGGGTAGATTTGGAAAGAGCTCGCAATCCTCATTTCCCCTTGCAGGATCTACTCTGGCTGCCTAGACGGTGGCGCCCACCATGTGGGTCCCTGTCCCGGCTAGCTGTTGACTCGTTAAGGGCCTGGGATAAGCTGATTGTGAACTCATCTGCCATATCTCTTCCCACTAAGAACCTGTCATTGAGTGCTTTGGCTAAATTGATCCCGGATGTAAATTTGTCGCTGTGGATAGCGAATGGCATGGTAGTCCTAGGATCATTATTTGATGACCAGGGGTTGATGTCTTTCATGCAAATCCAACACCAATTCCATATACCTGCGAGAGATTTTTACAAATACCTACAAATCAGACACTGGATATCCTCCCTCTCGAGATATAATCTGTCCCTACAGGCCCTCCCAGCCACGCTCCTCTCGAAACTTACGAAAGGAAATAATAGAGCTGGGATCACCTTTTGGTACGGTTTCACCTCCCCGGAGCCAATAGCCAAGTGCTCTAGCCAACTCCAGTGGGAATCAGATCTCCAGATAGCCCTCACAGAGGACCAGTGGCAGGCAGTCTATGTAAATGCTTTTCGCATGTCCAAATGTTTAAACCACACTGAAATGTTCATCAAGCTAGTTAATAGACTTTACCTGACCCCCTCTAGAATCCATAAAATGTGGCCCTCCCAGTCTAAGCTGTGCTGGAGACAATGCTCGTTGGTTGGGGATTTGCTTCACATCTTTTGGACATGCCCGGTTTTGCGCTCTTTCTGGGCTCAGGTATTTGACCTTGCTAAAAGAGTGACCAGATTGGATCTTCCTCAGACCCCCGAGATTGCCCTTCTCCAGGTATATCCGCCTCATGTCCCGAGACAGGCCTGTTATGTGTTTAATCATATACTTATTGCCGCCAGAGCCGCCATAGCCCAGGCATGGAGAGCACCGCTCCCCCCCTCTCTGTCAAAGGTAATTACCAAAGTCCAGTATGCGTTTGAAATGGAAACACTAGATGTCCCTTATTCAATGAGACCATCTTCCCCATTGATGAAATGGTTTGAATGGCATGTCTACGTGACCGACGGGGGTGGGGCTCCTGTAAATATTTCTTCTTCTCCCCCTGCTATTGGCGGTTCTTTGTCAATAGTTGCGCCCTGATTGAGTGTTTATGTCGGGTTTTCCAAGTCCTAGGCCAGGTCTGGTGAGTTAGTTTAAAGTTCCACAGTAAACTGAATACTATAAATTGTATACTGTCTGTAATTTGCAAATGCTATATTGGTGTGTTCGAACTCCCCCCCCCCCCTTCCCCCCCCCCTTTTTTTTTCTTCTGTACCCCCCATTTACTTAAAAAAATTTTCAATAAAAACGATTGATGATAAAAAAAAAAAAAGCATGTGCTACTTTCACTCTCCTATGGCTATCCTTAAGGATATGGAAATTTTACAGGACCAAGTCACAGAATCAGAAAAAAGTACCTGAACACTGGCAGGATACTTTCCAAATCCTGATCAAGTGTGACGCTCACTTGTTGATCACCTGTAGAAGCACCTATGGTCCTTCCATACCTTGCTCACATACACTATAGCATGGCACTCATAAGCAAAGAAGGATAATTTGAGCTGGGCAATGCACAGATATTCAAATTCTCTTTTGGGTTCCATGGCCTCTGTGGAATAGGCAAGGGCATCAGGAGCTGGAGGACAGTGTCTCTGGCACATTGGTGCAAGCACAGGTAGCGCAGGATTGGAGGAAGGAGGCAACATCCTTCGTTACTGTCAGACACCATAATCACTGGACGAACAATGTGATTGTATTACCGATGCAGCAATAGATTGCCAATCATGATTCGTGTTCCCATTACAGGATCTGCAGCTGGCTGTCAGGAAGTGCAAATTTCTTGTGCCTTTGGCACCTTGGTATAAAAATGCTGTTTTGATCTGGATAGTGACCAGCAACTTCAAAGAGATGACCACGTTCAGAATCATGACGGATCGTTTGAAATAAAACTGCCAGAAGACTTTGTTGGCCTTGACATTGCTGGATACAGACCAGTAAGATATGATGAAGTCAAATGTGATTAGGAATATCACTTTTGTCATTCTGAAGATATTGTAGGTTCATGTGGTCGTGAGGAGAGAGAGAGAGAGAGAGAATCTGGCCCCCTCCACAAGGTGCCTCTACTCAGTGAGGACAATTGCTGACCTGTTCTTATAATTCTGGGCACTCTCTCTTACAGTTGCCTCAGTGGCCACAATACAGCCATAAAGTCTTTTAGCTGTGAATTCTCTCATCTTGGGGCAACAAAACCTCCCTAGTTGCATGGGCTCTTCAATACATTGAGCTGGCACAGCTCATCCAGGGCTGGTGAGTTGAAGGAAGTTGGTAAATAGCCATCACTTTCCAGTGAAGCTGATGCTACTTGAATGCAAACAGTGATGAGACCCTCCAGGGAAGTGTGAAGATACCAGCATGTAAGCTCATCGTTAATGGAGACTGTAAATCAATGACATACTGTTCAACTGTGCGTCCATGTTTGTCAACACATGACAATATTTTAGAGGCAATAACAGTGCAACTCAGAGTGTCAAAGTGTGGCCAAAAACTCCTTGCTATTACTCATGGATCAATTGATGGGAGATGACATGTCCCACTGTGTGGAATGATACTGCTTGTAGTTTCAACTGCAGGGGATTCTGGGTTGAGAATGCCAGGCACCCTTCAGAATTGCCATCATATGTTGTAGGGACCAGGTTTTCCGCCATACTAATGATACAATGCCTTTGATCTTATTAATAACTAAACTCATAAATGTTTGGGCTATAATGCAATTTGCAAACTTTTCGCTATTTTAGTCACGTCGGATAACACACACCCGTGACATCTCTGATGTACTTAAGAGGCATTATTTTACACAACCTTTTTAAACATTCGCCTTAAACCACGCCAACAGTAAACAAGGAATCTCAGTTGTAATGCTTACGCATCCCAACTAGAAATCCGTAAGAGTGACTTGCGTGATTCCTTTGTTTGACCAGGCTTTATACCACCTAATTATTACACATCTATTGATCTCCACGTCAGATAGCACACCATTATGTGTTAATCACTAAATAATTACCAATCTATCATTCACTTCACTATACTGCATTATCAATATAAACCAAACCATTCATTCATCCTTTCTCTCAGTTATCTAAACAAACAGACGGAAGTGTACAAATTATTTTACAAAGATAACTTTGAGATCAAGTATACAGTACATAAAATGCTTTGATACAATACAGATAATACATTATAGTTTCAGTAGACATGATGTTAAAATAGATTTTACAAAGCTTCAGAAGTGAGTTATAATCCAAATGTTATTTGTTATCCTATTTTGTTGTTGGGTTCATTTTATATTTCAGTAATCCTCATTTGTAGGACAGAGGACAGAGGTAATGTCACATCAACGCCTACAAAGTCAGCGAACAAGATGCCACGCCATTCTTTTTTTCATCAATCCTTTTTTATTAAAGTTTATCAAGTATATGGGGTACAGAAATTAAAGGGGGAATGGAAAATAAACAATAGGGAGTACAGGGGTACAGAGAGGGGAAGAAACACAATATCTTCATAGTCAGCAATTTATCTGTTATCTAGACTCAGCAATAATCATTTAGAGTTACATTTACATGGGGTCGCCCTAAGATTGGAGAGCTCTAGTGGTGTCTCTGTGAGGACTGAGGGGGCTTGTCAAGGTTAAAGACAGAAGCAATACCAATGTTGGGGTTGTTTGGGCTGGGACACGGTGTTGGCACTGGAGTGCCTTCACCCTCAGTTACATACATGTGCCAACTCATCCATTTTACCAGTGGAGATCACGGGGCTGTGGAGTAAGGCATGTCCAAGGTCTTTCTTTCAAAGCTAACTTGTACCTTGTCTATAACCTTTTTTAAAGTAGGGGGGAGGGCGGTCTTCCATGCTTGTGCTCTGGCTGCAATTACGATATGACTATATACGTGTATACGGTGTAAGAGAGCAACTGCCGGTGTAAGAGGGAGAGTTTGCTTGGTAACTTTATTAGCGCCACGCCATTCTTAATGTCGGTAACATTGATTAAACAAATATTAATGCTCATAACTGTGGTCCCATGAACAGTATTCGTGAATTTTGCCACGCTAAGTATTTTGCAGCTGAGCAGCCATCTGACAAACTATTCAATCAATGCTGCCACAAGGGTAAGGTCAAATTGGGTGCATCATCAGTATTTGCTCTTTGTGTATGCGTGTTTATGTAGAGAGAGAGGGAGAGAAAATAAATGAGAGAGAGAGACAGAGAGAGATATGAAAGTATGAGTAAATAGGAAGATAAATGAGAGATAAATAAGAGAATTTAATAGAGTATAGACATGTAACCGCATGCCTGATATAGAAAGTATCAAGAAGGAGGGGGGAGGGAGCCAACATGTGTGAGCATGTGTTTAGGCCTAAGTATAGACCTAAATGCATGTCTTTGAGAAGATGGGGGAGGAAGCCAGCCTTTGTAAAACATGTGTAAAAGAAGGTTAAACATTATGCAGTACTGTGCAAAAGTTTTAGGCAGGTTTGGAAAAAAATGCTACAAAACAAGAATGCTTTCAAAAATAAAAGTGTTAATAGTTTATTTTATCAATTAACAAAATGCAAAGTGAAAAAACAGAAAAGAAATCTAAATTAAATCAGTATTTGGTGTGACCACCCTTTGCCTTCAAAATTGCATCAATTCTTCTAGGTACACTTGCACAAAGTCAGAGATTTTGTAGGATTATAGTTAGTTGCATGATTAACCAATCATATCAAACAGGTGATAATGAGTATGATTTTCATATGTAGGTTGAAACACAGTCATTAACTGAAACAGAAATAGGTGTGTAGGAGGCTTAAAACAGGGTGAGGAACACTTTTGCTGCTTATATAAAAGCAGAGATTGTAGAGGTGATACAGCTCCAACTTACAAGACTCGCATAGTGCAGTCAGTCTGTATTTTTTTTGTTAAAAAAAAAAAAGCTTTGAAAAGAGTTTACCATCTGATGAGCCTATACACTGAGATATGCTCTCAAACTATTATAACCTATGTCTGAATGGGGCATATACAGTGATATGCCATACTGCCACTTCTCCTACTGCCTTAACTATAAATTTCCATTCACTTACATTATCATTACATTTTTTATATCGACAATTCTAAGTGTCCACTTCACCCACTGAGTTTGACCATAAATGGCCCAAACGTGTGACATATATGACTTGGCAAGCCTTGGTTCTTGCACCATTTTTAACCTTCAGTATGACATCGTTCTACTCTGCGGATTGGATACAGTTATCATCATCATCATCATCATTTATTTATATAGCGCCCCTGATTCCGCAGCGCTGTACAGAGAACTCATTCACATCAGTCCCTGCCCTGTTGGAGCTTACAGTCTAAATTCCCTAACACACACAGTTATATGCACAGAGCAGTTCTTGTGTCTTATTCTGGGACAACAAAAACAGATAACTTCGACTAGATGATATAATATGGTGACAACACCCTAAATTTGTAAAACAAATGTAAAAAGATGTATATAGTAAAGGCTGTAAATGGACATGTGCAAACTAATACGTTTAAGTCATCACTAACTGAAAAATATTTCCACATAGAACATTGCAAATATGTTACTCAAATACTCATTTTTATAAAATAATCCTGTGTATAGTGTGCAAATCATGCTGGGATTTGTATTTCTACCGGCTGCTTAAGCCCAATACATTGATACTGAAGTATTAGCATTGCTCTGCACAGTATTTAGTTTTTCGGTTTCACACTGTAGCCTGAGGACCTATATACGCGCTTGAATAATTCCCCCTGCACTAGATGAACCATAGAAGCAAGGCTGTAATCTTCTTTTTTCCTGGCTGCTATTCCTGGTCCTATATTGGCGCTAGTCATCACCTCTATTTCAACTGCACAGTTAAAAGCAAACCATACCAAGCTCAAATCATTACAGCTACATATACATAACTGTCTGTCTATGGTTTTGCATGTGTGACACCAGCTGCTGAAATTCTTATCTATGTCATTCAAGATCAGGTATATTGGTGGTTATCAGACTACAAACAGATGACATCTGATCTAGGAATTTAGCATTTTCCAGGCTGATTTTAATTTCCTGTAATTTAAAGTTGGAAGCGTTTGTGGAATATCACATGGCTTCACTTTTCTGTGAAATAATCTGCGGTTGTAGAAGGAGGGGAAAGAAAAGCACAGATTTTGCATCACGGAGTGAATTTTATATTGCAAAAGTTTGTTTCAAATATACAGTTCACAGCCGCAGAATGAATACATTTCTTTCCTGTGCATGTGGTACATAAAATAAAGGCATTTGCAGGAGTAGCTGAATAAAATATATAGAATAAAAATACCAGATTAGCAAATCCTTCTGTTTGCTGATAGTGTAATAGCTGGATTTATAAATTATTGTATGTGTTTGCTATTTTCTATGAAGCGAACAAGGGAACTGATTACCTCCACAGTCAGTTAATTTATGAGAAAAGGAAATCAAAGTAGCTAATTACTTATTCAAATAACATAATTGTTTATCTATAAGATGCAACAAAACTCTGCGCATAACATACATAAAAACAGTACTGTACTGTCAGGGGCGCACTGAGGATTTTTCGGGGGGGGTTTCCTCCGCTCCCGGAAAAAAAATATTCCTAGAGACCTGCCGTGCCGTTTCGGCTGCACTGTAGTATACAGCAGCCGCGGCGCTGTCAAAGAAGCGCACAAGACAGCGCCGCGGCTGCTGTATACTACAGTGCCGATATGGAGACCCAGAAACCCCCCCTGCGTGCGCCACTGACTGTACATACAACATATTGGCGACTTTCACTCTTAGCCTCCAGGAGGTCTCAGAGTGTAGGTGAAGTGTGAGGACAGGGGAGACCAGGGGGATCGGCAAATTGTGTCATTTTAGCCCCACCCCCACGTGCTTTGACGCCACTGCTTCCTTTTTACCTTTTACCACAGGGTGGGGCCAAAATGAGGCAATTATGGAAGTGGGTAGAATGCGGGAGAATGGCCTGCTTTCCCTGGAAACCTACCCAGAATTTGGAAGTCTCCTGGACATTCCGGGAAAGTGGACAAGTGTGATATACGAGGGTGGCAAAGACGGTACAGACGTGAGAGACAGCGAGTAGAAAGGGCCCTGCTCATGAGAGATCGACGATGATGATAAGGAAGAAGATAGGCTTTTTTTTATTCACAGTTGATCTAGGACATTTTCCCCTACCAATGCTAAATCTATCCGGACATTTTAAATATGCCCACTGCAACACAACATGATTTGGCCAAACTTGCACATTCTAACTGGATTTACTCCTAAATGAGTAAATCCAGTTTTCTTATATTCACATACACATTTCTGTCAAATACAAACAGAAGATATTAAATACATCCTCAGTGCCTCGCTCAACATTCTAAGAATTACCCCAATGAGGGGCAGCTCATACCTCCCAACCGTCCCTATTAACGGATGTCAAAGAGGAGGTGGGATCATCATCATCATATTTTTTATATAGCGCCACTGATTCCGCAGCGCTGTACAGAAAACTCACTCACATCAGTCCCTGCCCCAAATTCCCTAACACACACACACACACACACACACACTCTAAGGTAAATTTTTGATAGCAGCCAATTAACCTACTAGTATGTTTTTGGAGTGTGGGAGGAAACCGAAGCACTCGGAGGAAACCCATGCAAACACGGGGAGAACATACTAACTCCACACAGATAAGGCCATGATCGGGTATCGATCTCATGACCCCAGTGCTGTGAGGCAGAAGTGCTGACCACTGAGCCACTATGCTGCCCAGAATGCGCGCACAGCATCATGGGAAATGGTGTGACATGGGCTTATCAGGTGTGGAATTGATGACATGGACTTGATGTTCCATTCAGAAAAGTTGTGCGGTATGACAGCATGCACCATATATGCCATGATACCATATAGCCTGACGCTTGCTCCATCAAAGTCACACTATATTTCCATTTGTCTGCTAGATAATGTGAAACAGATGTAGGAAGATCTCGCCACTAACACTGTCAATCCAGATGCAACAAGAGTCTGAACTATATGAAAATTTAGAACTCAATCTTACAGATTTCCAGCTAGAAAAACAGACAATCCATAAATAAATGTCTAACTCTTATGCTAAATGAGTCATAGGCTCTTTTTAAATGAATAATTATAGAGTACACGTACTATTGGAGCAGGTGTAATTTGATTGTGATAAGAAAGTCGGTATTGCGTGATCCTTACCATCTTCCTGGGCTACACATATTTTCATAAATGTTCCCCACAGACTTCCATAAATAGGTAATTAATGCCTAATTAATAGGGCTCTTTATCACCAACAGATGCACAATAGTAGCACTGCAGGAGACATGTACAGTAGGCAGAGCGCTGATTTTGTAGACCTTAAAAAAAAAATCTCTGAACTATCACACAACATTTGTTAATAGCGGCCAGGAATTTGAAAAACAGAAATATATTTCTATATGAAAAAAAATACTTACAAAGTTTTCTTAATCTCAGTCATGATAAATTGAAGGCATATGCAACTTTTGGTAGTGCAGCTAGAAAAATGCTGTCTAATTTATGAGTCCCATATTGCTGGGCCAGCAGTTCAGGTAAAATGTGTCTCAATGGATTAGTAATAAAAGTGCAGGCAATGTTGTTGAGCTTTTTCTAGAGGCAAACAAATAACCTGAACAAAAAAATAATAATGATAATGCCAAATTCCTTTCTCTATACATCTTTAGCAACTGCCTGGGCCCCACCATTGTTCATCAATAATCAGTGGGACTGCAGTGCTTCATTATGTAAACAAGTGGACCTCCTTGTCTGCTAATCGCATTTAAAGGTGGCACTCTATAGTGTAAAAGCATTCCGAGTCAGGTTTTATTTTTCTCCTGTAATACTGCTTGGATTAAATTAATCATTAGAGGGAGAGCGCAATAAGACTATGTATTACATGTGCCCAGTGGCTTATCCAACAATGGGTGCAGGGCTAAGCAGGATCATCCAGTATGTAATCTAAACACTACCTAGGGCCCAACCGGCCCTGGAGGGGCCCATCTGTAGAGTTTGTGCAATTTATATGGTAACCAGTTAAAAGCCCGTCAAAATGACGGAAGAAATAAGAGTGGTTTTTTTCACTATTCATGCTGTCCTTTCATTAAGTGCCCAATAACACGGGCACACCTTACCGACCCAATTTGACCTTACCCTTGTAGCAGCATTGATTGAATAGTTTGTCAGATGGCTGCTCAGCCACAAAATTCTTAGCGTGGCAAAATTCCCAAATACTGTTCATGGCACCACAGTTATGAGCATTAATATTTGTTTCATCACAGTTGCCGACATCGAGAATGGCGTGGCATCTTATTCGCTGACTCTGTAGGTGTTGACGTGATATTACCTGCTGCTTGCTAATATAGACAATTTACCACGTCTGGAAACACAACTTGAATGAACTCACTGCAAATGATGTAACAAGTAGATGCCAAGATAATCAGCATCCCTACCTCATCTTATTTTGGCCTGACAAATGTCTGGGTTGGGATAACATATTTCCAGAGAGGTGTTTTTTTTTGTCCTGGTATGACATTGCGCTTATGATAGGTACGAGGTGGTAACACTGGTGGCTGCCTTAGTTCAACACAATCATCATCCTCCTCATTATCTCGTTTCAGTGCAACACATTAATTTTCAGATCCACAATTATCCGCCCCTCATCCTCTTGCACATTTGCAACTTCCAAAGTAGCCTCCTCAATTTCTAGGTGTAAATCATCATCATTAATATTACAGTTACTGCTACTCATTCTCGCGTTTCCAAATGGTTGAAAAATTTTGGAAGGAGGCTGCTCTATAATGACAATGTCAGAATCTGAAGCATCAGACTCACATGTAGCTCTTATGGATACTCTCTTTAGACTCTCATCAGGATTCTGTGACTGCCCAAATTGTTTTACAGTGTTATTTTCTGGCACTGATTTGGCTGTTTTGGAGGTGACAGTGACAGAACTACACTGTGAGTAAGAAGATGGTGCATGGGAAGTTAAGGAAGGTGCGAGACCGGGTTGGGCACTCTGCTTTGCAAAGGCCATTCTAGTACATACACCAGTACCAGCAGTAGCAGGACCCCTACTAAAAAATGGGCATAGCATAAGCCTTGTCTTGCCACTGCAGGTGGTCTATGTAAGATTAGCTATTTTCCTTTTTTTGGACAAATCACCACATTCATCAGAAACTTCGCTTTTAATCCTCCTCCTTACATCAAAAGCTGATGTTTTTTTTAGATTGAATTTGACAAATAGTGTTTGGATTTTGAGAATGGTTTCTTCCACTTTCTTCCAGTATAACTTTTTTTTATTTACTAGTAGTAAAAGTACTACTGCTGCCAGTCCTGATGCTAGGAGGCTCCTGATCTGTAGTGACCCAAAGTTGCCAAGAGGAGTAATGCTGCTTGAACAAGTTGGAGTTATTGTTGCTGCCTACCAATGAGATAGGGAAAGGAAGCAATGTCATCTTACAGTTCTACACTGCTCCAGCACATGCATTTTGTGCTGTATAGTATGTGTACCCTGTCTATTTGTGTGTTATTACCAAGTGTAATGTTCTGTTTTGAAAATCAATAAAGTTTACACAAATCTGGCTTAATCTATAGATTGGCTTTTACTATTGCAACAATTGCAAATGCTGCATATAATAAATTTCAGGCACACAAGATCATAAAGAGGAGTACACTCTATTGTTACAAAGCAGAAACACAAGATTGCTGGTACAATCACTTGCACTAGTGAGGAAGGGTGTACCTACTGGAATGCCTCTACGGCCTACAATATGTAGGCAGCACAGTTAGGAAATTAAAATTCAGAATATGCAAAACTGTAAGGAATATCAAAAAATGTATACCAACTATGTCCAATCATTTCCTCCAAAACACGGTGGCACATTGGCTAGTATTGCTGTTCACAGTGCTGGGGTCATGGGTTCAATTACAAACTGGGCCCGGTATGTGTGTAGTTTGTATGTTCTCCATGTGTTTGTGTGGGCTTCCTCTGAGTGCAAAATTAGGGTTTGACTGTATATGTATATGGGGCTCTTTTACAGGTGGATATACTTCCATTTTTTTCAACAAAATACACATTTCCATACTGCGGATGTACACCAACAATGTGCATGCATATGTCTGGACATAGTTATTTGCGTATCCTTGACTTTTGCCTCCTTGTGACCGGGGGGGAAGTATGGTGTTGTGTAGGGGCAGGCCAGCGTAGATCAAGTACAGTAAGGATGTGTTCAAGTAATTGTGATACACTTGGCATGGACGCATCTGTAGATAGTACTTTAATGAGGATATATCTCTTGTACTAAAGGACTGTTGCAGTGATACGACTGTGACTATTAGCAGAACTAGCTTGTCCCCTCTGATTGGCTGATTGTGTATTGACTCCTCCAGTTGATGGTACTTTAATTATTATCATTGCAGCTATATTATATGAAGTAGTGACTGTCTATTTACATTACTTTATTGTCATTTCCATTTGGACTACTGCAGCAAAGAAGATTCCCATCAGATTTTTAAAGGGGAGAACAATGGATGTTTGTATGTAATCTAATTTGTAATTGTATCAGTGTTTGTATTTAATTACATTTTATATTGAAAATGTTATTAATAAGTGTCCAGACACTATTCTCTCTTGTGTATAAGACACTTCATTACATTATTATATTGTGTACAAATACAGCAAAGAGACTGTTGCATGGTATATACTATACCTACTTGTTCACCTGACATCTGGTGCAAATGCTACGGTTTTTGAGTTGATCATCAGATGTGTCTGAGTACAAATATATATGCAAACATGCTTTTTATGTGCGTCCTTTTCTACAAATTTTCGGAAATACGTTCACTTCGCGGCTCATTTCCGGTTTCCTCTAGCGTCCTGGTCGTCTCCATGACGACCGGGACGTCACTTCTGCCCTCCACGTCCCAATTGCCTGGGCAACAACCGGGACACTCTGCCTTATCTGCCGGGCGCATGCGCACAGAAGAAAATAATCTTACTAGTTTATTCTGTTCTTCTTTTAACCTCTTGAGGGTCTCTCTGGTGGCAGCCTTATACACTGGCATTTGCTGTATAATTTGGGCAGGGAATTGCTGGGCTTGTCTTTGCACACTGTAATAATGTTATTGGGAGGAGTCTCGTTGCTCACGGCTCCTATTGGTTCCTCTCATTATTTAAGGCAGTGAGGACAGAGCCTCATTGCCAGTTATAGCTTCCTGTGTAGCTAGGCTCCTGTTCCTGTTTCCCTGTTCCTGTGCTGTATTCTAGTTTGGATTTCCCGTGTATGACCCCTGGCTTGTTTCTGGACCTCGTTGTTTTGCCTGTGACCCCTGACCTCGGCTCGTTATCTGATATTGCTGCCTGCTGCCGGCCCTTGACCTTTGCTTGGATCTCACACTGCTGTGTACTACTTCGCTACCCATGGGTTCTCCCCAGTCAGTGCACATTACACGACCCCCCGTTCGTCTGCAGCCACTAGGGGCTCTAGCGAACACCAGACTTCGGAGCAGACTCCGAGTTTTGTCGTGATGACTGGAGGGGTTCCTAACAACACATACAGTTAAGAGTGAAAAATGAAATGTCTGTACAAAGGAAGAGAAGAACATCTCGCTTTCCATTTATATTTTACATGACAAGCAGATTACAATTATATATACTATAGTTTAATATATATATATATATATATATATATATATATATATATATATATATACATATTTACAGTATATATACTAATGGAACATTTTGTATTATATTTCCACAATACTCCTTAGTAAGTTCAATGTAAGTTCCAATTGCTGATCCAAGCACTTGCTCAGTTAACAATGTTTTGTCAAAGAATAATTGATATCCCTTAGGCTTATCTTAATCCCATAAAACATTCCTTTTTCAGGACATTCCGATAGCTTGGTGGAGACCTGTTTTAAGGCTGCCAGAAGCTATTAAAATCTGGAAAATAAATTCTATGTGCATGATGTGAACATCCCAAATAATTGTTGTAAAGTTGTTAATGTTAATAAGTGAATATAAAAATGAATAACAGATCTTAGAAGCTCTGCTTAGTCAGTGGATTACATAACTCCATACTTAGTGTTCTCACTAGAAGCATTGGAAAGCGGCAGAGCACCTAGGTGGGGCTCCACTGTTCTGGACTTAGGCAAGACAACCGTTTAACCCTTATAAAATGGACCTGTTACCATAGAGCACGCTAAAAGCTGCCAACATAGGATGTTAGCCATTGTTCCTTAAATATCTACATTACGGGCCTGATTCATGAGCGGACACAACTTGCATGTGTGCATAGTCCTGACTGTAATCAGAAGATACATTTCCATTTGAATATGGGTGTAATTATGCTCTGCCCAAACATTACAGACTGCAAAATCTGTGTTGAAACTCCCTCGGGACTTGTATCAGCCGCATCTGCGTCAAATCGTTCTCAGCTCGCCCTTACTGTTCATGGATTATATTAGTCTGCCCTTTCCTTGTCCTATTCCATCTCTGAAGTCGCAGGCAGACATATGTGTAATTTGCATTTAGCCATGAATTGCATGCACTTGCATTGTGGGCAGCACAGTGGCCTAGTGGTTAGTACTTCTGCCTCACAGCATTGGGGTCATGAGTTCGATTCCCGACCATGGCCTTATCTGTGTGTAGTTTGTATGTTCTCCCTGTGTTTACGTGGGTTTCCTCCGGGTGCTCCGGTTTCCTCCCACACTACAAAAAAACATACTGGTAGGTTAATTGACTGTTATCAAAAATTGACCCTAGTCTCTCCCTCTCTGTCTGTCTCTGTCTGTGTGTGTGTGTATGTTAGGGAATTTAGACTGTAAGCTCCAATGGGGCAGGGACTGATGTGAGTGAGTTCTCTGTACAGCGCTGCATATAAATATATAAATAAATGATTATGATGATTTGCGTAATGTCTGTTTCACAGCATGCACAGAGCTACTTTGCGCAAGATACGCACACAAACAGATTTACGTCCGAACATGAATCAGTTCCTATTTAGTTTTCATTTAGCAACATTGATTATTGATGATAGATAAGAAACACAAGTCCCAGCAACAAAATGACCACCAAGGATAACCAACATTTTACAGATAGTCAACATTTTTACAGACAAAATAAGGGTTATTTACTAACTGTAGAATGCTAACTAGTAAAGCGTGGAGGAAAAGCACCTAATTGAGACTTGGGTGCACGCCCACTTTTAGTTTAGGAAGTGTCCCTGTGCAAAAGCTGCACATAACTATTTGCGGGACTGTGGACCTAGATAGAAATATGAACGGTAGAAAGAGCAAAACTGTCACTTTGAAGTCCTGCCAACTATCACTTTAGAAACACCTCTTTTATTAATGTTAACATTTTTACATAAAAAAACTGCTAGCTCAAACATAACATGTTTCTTATATATGTCATGAGAGTAAGAGGACTGCCTTTCATACATTTAAAATATTATTAAATTGGAATTTATTGGCATTGGCTTTCCTGTTTAAGGAGCGCCTGGCTGGTGCTGAAGACATCCCATTAGAGGCTGACTGATTACTAGTCCCACCATGCACATGTATGTAGCCTTTATTCTGTAATATGCTGTTTGCATCTTAAAACATTTTTTAACTGAAAAAGCCTGAAAAGACCTGTAACGGGGCAGATGGTTGGCACCCCAAAAGTAGTATAAGGAAGGATTCTACAGGCCCGGTGGTATGGTAGAGAGGCGAAGGTCCCCCCAGTAGTGTTGGAATAAAACAAGGAAAACAGGGCTATAACTGCATAAACTTGTGGGATTATTCTCTTTTTTTGTGGCATAAGGCTTTACCACAGCAGCAGATCAGTAGCGGTATGGTAGAGAAGTAATAGCACGATACCATCAACATGCAATGTGATTCAACATGTCACAAAATAAATCACATTTTAGGAATCTTAGTTCAACAATATGCAAACATAAATAAACACGATACTTTTAGTGCAATTATATTGATTATACGTATCAGACAAAAATCAGCAGTGATGCAACAAGGATTAATCCAGCTTGTTTAGGTTAGATGCTTTCTAGTTCACTCTATGATATACAGAACCCAATGGGGTAAATTATAATCCACAGGTATAAGCGAAGTTTCAGCTGACACATGAAGCTTACTTACTTGTACAAGTTGAAATCAGTAGTCCACTTAGCAATCCATCTAATGGAATAAGCAACTCTCTCCCAGCAATGGTAGGGTTAAACAACTTGCAATTCTCTCATCGGCATCCATTTTAGGCAGTTTCAGCCATCTTGTAGATAACTTTAAATACAACAGATTTGGCTGGAACAAATTCTTCATTAAGCTGGAGCTATAACACTTCTAAATAGCAATATTACAGTCCCGATCAGAGGTTTTAATAACACAGTTTGATGTGTCACTTAAATAACTTGAACATAGCAAAGCAAAAGAAACTTATCTGTCTTCATATGAGTCCTGCTGACATCTCACGGGCAGTGGCAAGTTAGTTGTTTTCCTATACTTCAAAGGTGCTTCTTTCTGGGCTGGCTGCAAACATCCCTCAGGACATCAATTCAGCCATAGATTCAGTGGCTCTTTATGGGAAGATCCTGTATTAGTTCAGCCAGCAGTCACACATCACTTCTCTCTCTAGCCAGTCAGTTTTTGGTTTCTGGGTTGTAGTTGGCAGTTTGTTCACCCAAAAATGTCTGACACATGAGTGTATACAGTAACATACCTGTGATTTGCAGGCTATTACAGAGCCCCACTGAGGGCTTCCCTGGCATTTTTGGTTCAAACCAAAAAGCCTGGAATCTGAATCCTAAACAAAGTTTGAAAGAGCCTGTCCCAGATTAGCACAGGCGCTTTACCACACTGCTTCCAATGTCAGCATAACCATATTGTGAGGGCGCAAGAATCAGTGTGGTGAAGTTCCTGAGATGATTTTCCACCTGCACAGGCTCCTTCATGGGACTCTGTCTGCAGCTCCCCCCCCCCCGCCCTTGTGACACTGTCCCCTGTCCAGAGGTGTAGAATGGGATTTCCTGCACATCAGGAGGGAATGTGAAAGGAAACAGATCCAGCATGGAGAAGAAACTAAAGAGCTGAGACAGAGAGATAAACAAATATGGGTGAAAATTACACTAAAGGTGGAAAATACAATGGTAGAGATTCAGTGATACTACATTTATTTTACCTTCTTCCCTGGCCCCTTCCTGGGTCCCCTGCCTCCTGACACTGCCCTCTTTCTCTTTCACCTTCCCTTCTCCCTATATCTTCTCTCTCCCCCAGGACTCTGTCTCCTGACAAATTTTTTTCTCTTCCCTGGAAATCTGTCATCTCTCCTCTGGCAGACTTTCCCCTGGTCCGTAACATATGGGAAAAGGAAAAGGGAATGCCTGTCGCACCAATGGATGAGAGTAACAAACCCACTGATTCACTATTAAACAGATAAAGAACTATCTATAGTACTGTGTGGGGCGCGACCTGAAACTATGATAGAGCATAACATAGGATGTGTGTAACATTACTATAATATATAATTATGACATTACATAACATTACTGTGCTGTCTCCCATTGTATTGTGATTTTGTGTGTCTCTGTACGGCGCTGCGGATGCCTTGTGGCGCCTTATAAATAAATATTAATAATAATAATAATAATAGGATAGACAAGAATTTTGGTAAACAAGCTGCACAAGAGCTCACTTATTTAGTAGGTAGGAATATCATGGAACATAGGTATAAAACTTAACTTTTATTATTGTTAAAAAATCAGCGAAATATTAAAATAGTAGAACAAATAAGGACAAACAATGTATGAATTTAAAATCAGCTGAATGCACTGATTCAGCCATTTTCTCAATTATGGTTGGGGAGTATTATATGTAAGATAGACACAAAATTCTATATTGTTTTAGTGCGGTAGGTAAGATTTATCAGGATATATACTCTCTTGAATATCAATTCAATTCCTCCAAATAGATTATCTATTATTTTCCTTGGCTGAATATCCACATGCCACATATGGTATTGGAAAGTCTCTATATTCATGTGTATAAAAGGCAGATCCAGGTATTTGTTAATACTAGCTAGCCTGCTAGTTCTAAATTGTCAGGAAAGAGATACAGCTGCTGCCTCTCTAAAATTAGATAATGCGGGGAGTGATTTGCTGCCTGCCTCCTAAGTGCTCCAAACTAACTTTGGATTTAATGGAGCAGTGTGTCTTGTTCTATAACCCCTATTATGCAGAAGGAATCAGCGAGTGCATCCAGCGAGACGCCGACGCGCGTTTCGCTTGTGTATGCTTATTCAAGGCAAGCCGAAAGACTGTTCTGACAGTTCTTAAATACTGTCTATGTGGGGCTAGCTGAGTGATGTGTAATCACTCAGCCAATCAGGACGAGTGACTCTCGTCATGATTGACAGTTTTATCAGCCAATCAATGATGGTTTAGACTTTAACTCCGCCTATCAGGTTTTCTATTGGTCTAAAATAGTCACAACGTAATGTTCCATGATATTCCTACCTAGTTAATAAGTGAGTTCTTGTGCACCTTGTTTACCAAACTTCTTGTCTGTCCTATGTTAGACTCCACTGGTACCTACTACCATGACCCCTTTACCTAGCACCCTACCCTCTGAACCCTGGCACTCTCGCTGTCTCGTCTGCTGGAATCTAGTCTTCTGGAACCCAATCTGCTCTCCTGAGACCCTCTGCCCTGTCCTCACACACTCCTTCCTCTCCTTTCCTAAGGTGACGGGCGTCCTGTTTCAATATAAGACGACTTCAAATAAAAACTAACAAACACCAAATTATATGGAGTACTTAATTTATTTTGGTATATTTATTAAACTAACACTGTATAACACAGAATTCTTTTAATAAAAAAAAACAGGAATAATTCCCCTCCCAAAAAATAAAGACTGAAAACTAGAAACTCTAATTATAAATGATACACTCTAATTATAAACAACTTCCTTCACTTTTTTCCCACCAATGATGTGAGGATCAGTTTTCCATTTAAATTTCTTTCACTTACTAAAATTATATTCAGCATCTTGTGAGTTCCAAACATTAAAAAATAAATACTAGTATGATTTACCATCATGCTATTTGCCAATATATTTAATACTTATTTTCTGCTGTTCAAAACAGCAAGACTCTAAGGTTGTATAGCCTTTTCCACGAATGCTAAATTTACAAACTTAAAACCTATTGTTCAAAAGATCAATTTCCATTAGAACAATTTATCGTTGTGTAGGAAAATGCAGATGCCACAGATATCTAATGGGTAATATAAACAACTTCGGACAGCTTACTGTAGTTAAGTACATATTGATTCATAGTATCTTGTTCACATATCATTTGGACATTTCAGCCTATGAATAAGGACAAATTAATAAGACTATATAAAAACACAGTTATCTTGTTACCCACAGAGTGCTGCTTCCTCTCTTTATGGTTTAAAATAAAAGTCATTAAAACACAACAAGAGATACTTACTAAAACTGTTCAATGATGCAAACCTGCACTAAAACCATAGCCACAAATAAACAATTAGCTTTTATCTGTCTAAAGCAGGTTAGTGTTAAACCCAGTCTGCAGGGAGCCCTAACAGTGCAGGTTTTCCAGATCACAAGTGAAATACATAGATTCACTGGTGAATCTTTTACAATGTGTCAGTCAGTATGCACCTGTGCTCCAGCAAGGAGATATGGAAAACATGCAGTGTTTGGGCTCCTTGAACAGGGGCGCACGGAAGATTTTTAATGGGGGGGTCTCCATTTCATCTGCACTGTATTGTTCAGCAGCCGCGGCGCTGTCAAAGAAGCGTCCACAGTGGTGCTGTATTGTACTACAATACAGCACCGCCACGGAGAATGCTTCTTCAACAGCGCCACGGCTGCTGTACAGTACAGTGCCGCTATATAGGGGCACTCTTTAGCCCCCATTCTTCGCAGAGGGGAGGGGTTTCTGGAGAACCAGAAACCCCCCCTGCGTGCGCCCCTGCTGAGGTCTGGATTTGGGAAACAATGGGTTGGATAATTCTGGTCTAAATTCAGTCCTCAAGGACTACCAACAGGTCATGTATTCAGGATTTCTGTCTGTAGAAACAGATGGGATAATTACTTGTAACCCCCTGTCACTGTGTGTAGTATGAGGTGCAAAGGGTACACAGTGCACCTCCTTCTCAAGCCCTGGCTAGCTGATGGGCATGGGTGTAAATGGTCAGGGGGTCCCTGCACATGCAGGTGTTTCTCTGTAGTTAGTGGGACACAGGTAATATCACTTTGTAATGCAGTGTAAAAGTCACAATAATTTGGGCGCCAGACCATCTCTATAACAAACTCAACTCTTTATTTACATTCCTCTTCCTCCAGCACGATAATCAGTGGTTGCAGCAATAAAGAAAAATATATACATCTCCTTACTCTCTCCAGCACAGTTCTTAATGAGCAATACGAATATGGTTGCAAATATATCTCATTACTCTCTCCAGCACAGTTCTTAATGTTATCCAGATGTTATATAACATAAATCAAAGATCTCTCTTACACTCCATACTCACTGCAGATCACCCTCCTCTGCAGGGGCACATACATGGATGCTAATAGGCAGGCAGCTTCTCCTCCATGCAGCTCTGACACACTCTGTGTACCTCTCAACTGCAGCTCACCCCTCCTCTGCGGGGATGATGTCTCCTGTGCTCTGACACGTCACTCTGTGTTCTCTCAGCCTCAGGATCTGACACAACAGCTACCTTGCCTCTTGTAGCAGCCCTCACTCCAGGGCCTCTTCCATGCGAAGTGTCCCCCTCTCTCTTGGGTTCTCTATAGTTTCATGGAGTTCTCCCCCTCATCCAGGGCACACATTCCTTGCCCTGGCTCAGTCACCACGCTCAGACAGCCAGACAATGCTGGGGGAGCCTGGGAGCTTCCACCCCAGGTCCCCAGCTACCATCTCTCCTCTCCTCTGTCTCCTCTCTCTCTCTATCTCCTTAATCACAGCCCCTCCTTCCTCTCACTCAGTCTCACAGGCTGGGCTGGGTAATCACCATGGTAACCAGTTTATGTAACTTTTTAGAAACTTCTATCTTACCCTCTAGGTGACCCCTCCTCTATTCACTGAGGTAAAGGTTTAACTAAAACACCACTAGGGGGGTGTTACATACTGACCCAACCAAATAACTCACCTGTGCATGATTAGAGAAATCCTGAAAACATGAACTGTTGGTAGCCCTTGAGGACTGAACTTGGACACTTCTGGGTTAGACAATCCAAACAAATGTCTGGATGGTTGCTGTGGTTGAAGCGCTGTTTTTCACTTACATCTAGGCAAGTAGAAGTTGCAGAAATAAAGGGAAATGATTACAAATGTAAATTCTGCAATGTACAGTCAATCAAAGACTCTGACCTCTTTACAAGGACTGGTGATCTCCAATGTCTGGGCACAAGAGAGATTGTCTCTGTTTTAAAACGAGACAAAATAAATTCCAGGCATCAAAAACACTTCTAGTTTGTGCTCGGGACCATGTGATTTCTCGTTTCTTTTAGTTCAAAGACATTATTCAGCAGTGTCAAACTTCACAGCTATAATAGCATGTTTTATGATTGTTGTGCTGCAGGTAAATGTCACAGTTCTTATTTGATCCTGTTTGGCAAATTAATTGCAGATGTACTCATCTTTCTCAGAGAACAGAGACTGCAGGGAGAGGGATTTGTCATTACAAGTACCTTATTATGGGAGGAAAGGCAGAAGAAAGCACACAAGGTTAACTACACCCATGAGGTGAGCTTAATGACATATAAAATCAATTGTAAAGTTTACCTTGTTATACCTTTACGTGTACAGTTTCAATCTATGTTCATGTTGAAAAACAGGGTCATCACATCCAACAACATTTTGGTCATGAATAAAGGTCATCACTGTAGCTTTATTGGAAAACATTCTTGTGTTTTGAGAGATGTTTTTACTTAACTAATATTGTCTGCATTACAAACTTGTACAACATTTGGGCTCTGAGGCTCTTCTTGAAGTTTAATAATTGGATGAATGTGCTAATCGATTTATATTCTGTACACTTCAATCAGCTGCGATTAGATTAGTATGGAATAGAGTAATTATTATTGCAAATAACAACATGCAAATAAGTTTAATCTATTTATTTTAGTTAATATAAAATATAAAGTGGTAAAGAGGCTAAGTAATGTGTACAACATACAAATTACATAGAGTTTGGTATCATTCTGATTGCAATTGCATGAGAACGTTTCCGGTATTATTTGTGTAGCGTTCACATTTTGCGAAAGCTAATTATTAATAATATCACTTTTTCATACACTAGAAAGCCAGCTCACAGGGATCATAAAAAAACATTTTATTCAGGTCTATAGGTGGGAATCTGGAGAAGGACACCTGGCAGTTTCAAGGAACAATGACCACATTACTGTACTGCTGATGTGATATTTTATTTATTCTGCACCCAAACTAGACGCACCTCTTTGCACTCACTCACTCCCCAACCCATGCCCTCAGCTTGTGCAAACTTCTGTAAAACAGGCCCCATCCCAATTTTTTTCTATGGGGCCCGGCTCTACTATGAAATCCTAAACAGAGATTCACTGTACAGAAGACCAGAGTGAGGGCCTTGGGAACAGATGGCCCAGCATTGCTGAGCTCCTTACCTCTCAGATCCCTAACCGCCTCTCCCACTGCATACAGGCAATTGGTGAAACTGAAGCACACAGTGGGAGCAAAGTTGATTTTGCACTACACAGAGGAAATTTTGTACTTGACAAATGACTAGAAGAAATGAATAAGGGTATTATTTTGCATACTTATTAATACTATAAAGTGACTTTTCATGCAAAAATGTACAATATAAAAATGTACAATATGTTATATCCATACAGTTGGTTTAATCTCCAGTCTGTCTCTCCAGTTGACATGGAAATACATTTAAACTTCTGCAAAAAAAAGTTGAATAAATAAAAAATTCCATGTGCAGAGATAGAACATATTTTGTGTGTGTATATATAACGACAACTATATGGGTTTTCACCGGCATTATGACTCCTGCACTAAGTATCATAGGGTCTCGCTGGTGAAAGCTTCCCCATGTTTTTGTGTGGAGTACCCTATTTATGAAGCATCTCGGGATTAATACACCTCCTGACAGGTGTATATGTATCTGCGCCCAGGTCTACTTATTTTTATTATTATTATTATTATTATTATCCTTTATTTGTTAGGCGCCACAATGTTTCCGCAGTGCCGCACACAGTACAAACTGTAGACTATACAGGGTGAAACAGTACAGAACAATAAATGTAAAGTACCAATACTTCAGAAACTCCGGGCAGGCAAATGCAGTAAAGACTGAGCGGAAGAACAGGTATGGAGACAGGAGGGAAGAGGGGCCCTGCTCATACAAGCTTACATCCCAAGGGAGGGAAAACAGAACAGGCACAAGGGGAGCCAGATGAGGCAAGGGGAGAGAGCGAGTGGAGGAGATGAAGGGGTTATGCGGATGGTTGGTAGGCTTTAAGGAAGAGGTGGGTTTTCAGTGCCCGTTTGAAGGAGCACAGAGTAAGAGAGTGGCGGATGGAACAAGGGAGGTCATTCCAGTGAAGGGGGGATGCATGGGAAAAGTCTTGGATTCTGGAGTGGGAAGAGGTGATAAGAGTGGAGGAGAGGCAGCGATCATTGGCTGAGCACAGGGAGCGGGCAGGAGTGTGAATGGAGAGGAGGTTAGAGATATAGGGGGCAGTAGAGTGGGAGAGAGCCTTGTAAGTGGGGGTGAGGAGTTTGAAAAGGATTCTGTAGGGGAAGGGAAGCCAGTGTAAGGCGAGGCAGAGAGGGGAGGCAGAGGAGGAGCGGCGTGAGAGGAAGATGAGTCTTGCGGCTGCGTTGTATATAGAGCGGAGGGGGGAGAGATGGGAGTGGGGGAGGCCAGGGAGGAGGTTGCAGTAATCCAGGCGGGAGATGATGAGTGTGTGGATGTACTTCAGTCACAATTATGTAACCCATACCCATACTTACACATCCTACACTTTGCCATCTTTCCCTCCCCTGCTTCTCCAAGTGCAAAGAAAAGCAAGGGTGGGGTGGCAGATCTGTATGGCATGAGCAGTACTGAAATGCACTATATGAGCCCCTGTGTGTGGCTACAACACAGGAAAGTCAGCTCCCTACTAAACTTTATTTTATTTTTTTTGGACACCAAAAGGTGTTTATTGCATTATTTACTTTACTTATAACTATGGGCACTGAGAACACTGAAATTGTGAACTGAAACATGGAGAGACATTAATTGGAGTTGGCATGCGGCACGTGGTCCCCCGGGGGTCATTATGAAATACCTTGTTAGGTGCCAGTCTAACTGTGTGGTTAAAGGTACATTATTTATTATCATGTATTATTCAGAAGATGACAATGTATTCCACAAAACAGTATAACGAAAAGACAACACACCGGGCAATATGAAACAAAAACAATAAACATTTATATATCACAGATAAACAGACACATGTTTTGAAGATGAATAAAAGGAAGCTTCAGTGAACACTGAATAATGAAGAATAAATGAAACCCCATTATTAACATTTTGAAGCATAATGACATAATGTGCTATACAGTCTTACCCTGACTTTATACTGCAGCCGTATTTAGACTTAGGAGCAAAAACAGCTAAAGGGTTCAAACTTGCACCTGGACAAACATTGTTGTGATACAACAAATGTAAATTTTTTGCATGCAGGAAAAATACTGCCTACATGTGTGTGTTGCACAAAAAACACTATGCAGCTTTATTTTAACAATGCCATTTAGAGTTGTGTCAAGACACGCCCTCCTTTCAACTCTAAAACTACAGCACATTTTAAATTGTCCCCCTTACCCATGCAGTACAACATGGTTTAGCCAAGGTGCAGCATTGCACCTTCTAGCTGGACTTGCTGCTATCTTTAAATAAAGCCCATAAGATTTCTGTTACTTAGAGGATTAATCAGATTTACTCTCCTGCACTGCCCAACACTTCCCTTCACATATAATGATGCAAACGAGAGAATCGCTGTCTTCTTAAGCAAATTTTTAAATATGTCAGCAAAAGCCTGGGCCAGATAATATATTGGACAGATTTTAGGAATAATTATTTCAGTTAATATATTATTCAGCACAGTAATCCACAGAGTATATATTAATGGCCAAGAGTGGTTTTGATTTCTCTTTAAAGGCATGAAAGCGTGTACAGCAAACCCTGATGTTTGCTAATTAAGAGTCTCCATTGCATTCAATAAGATGCTACTTGTATTATGATCATGAACATTTTAAGTGAACAAAAACACTATGATGAATAGTTAAAAATAAATGGATGAAAACTGAATGTTATTTTCTGATAGATTCATTAACGTAAATGTACAAGAGAACTGTGAGCATAGAGAAATGCATTGTTAATGAAAGCTAAATGAGTCCATCATTTTAAATAATCCTGAATGACAACATTGAAACAAGAGTTGATGCCATGGCTGGTACGGAGAGGTAGGCAAAAAGTAGCAACTGCGTTTGGCTCAGGCACAGAAGCTGGTCTACTTATGAATGCAATTTATTCCTGAGTCCAAGTACCACCTGGAGAAATATGTTTTCCATGTGAAGTTTGCTCCTGACCTCTGTTAGAAAGGAAGACTCGCTGCTTCACCATGGTTTTCAGATTCATATAAGACCATCTAACTCAAGGAAGGGTATAATTTATGTCCAACGCTATACAGGATCATGCAAATACATAGTGTGTCTGCGTGGGGGGGGGTCTAGAAAGGTGGGTTGGTTTTCTCTCTTTGCCTTGGATGCCACTAACTTGAAGGTGGCTGTGTTTTACTGTTCTAGGCAACATAGAAATGAGACTAACAGAAAGAAAGTAGTTATAGTCATCAACAAAATAGTATTTTTATTGGCAATTAATTACAAAACAAGTCATGAAAATATGAATGAGGATCATACAAATTTTAAAACTGGAAATAATCTCATCATCATCGTATTTATATAGTGCCACTAATTCCGCAGCGCTGTACAGAGAACTCAGATCAGTCCCTGCACCATTGGGGCTTACAGTCCAAATTCCCTAACATACACACACAGACTAAGGTCAATTTGATAGCAGCCAATTATCCTACTAGTTTGTTTTTGGAGTGTGGGAGGAAACCAGAGCACCTGGAGGAAACCCACGCAAACACAGGGAGAACATATAAACTCCACACAGATAAGGCCTTTTTTGTGAATCGAACCCATTACCCCAGTGCTGTGAGGCAGAAGTGCTAACCACTAAGCCACCATGCTGCCCTCATCACTATTTCTAAATCCAGGAGGGCATTTATGAAAACGGTTCTACAGCTAACTAGGCAGATTGTGTTATTTTGTCTGGTACAGTTTACAAAATGTAAGCAAATACCTAATTTATTGAAAGTACTGTTACCTATGGAACAGTTTTAATAAATGTCCCTTTGTATCCAGGGTTTACAAAAGCAAAACAATGCAGACCTGTAATTTGATCAGGTCCTTTATTTCACCTCATACTTTATTGTAGATACCAAATTAAGTAAAAATATAAGAACCTGTCTCCACTTATCCTGTGTATGTGGACACATCCAAAATCAGAACTGTGGAAAAATGAACATTGTGAGTTAACAATTGAAAAAAAGGGACTGTGACACATGTGAGCCCTACCAGCCAATCAAATGGGTTTTTCTGCAAACATTAAAGGGTAAAATTACACTTCCGTGAGCTACGGTCATTTTTTATAGGTGTTTATTATTCTACATATTTTAGTATTAAATTTGACTAATCATTTAGGTCTTTAGCACTGTCATCAAACTCAGGTTTAAGTTTTTTTTCTTTTTGCATTCAAGGAAGCTAGAATGAAAGTTGCAGGAATGTGTTCACAATCCAAAACGTTAATCAGATGGTGGAAAATCATTCTATGTTAATAACAAAAATATTGAGCAAGAAATCATGAACATGCACTTTTTTTGTAAACAGGTATGTGGGAAATCAATAATTATTTAAGTATCCATTCTGTCATTGCTCATACACGTTTAATCAAGCATTAAAATAAGAAGCTAGTTTACTGCATGTTTTCTTTGCAGAAACAGTAATAAGATCTGCCTGTATTACCAGATTTAAACACCTGGAAAAAACACATAATTAAGTTGTAGGGGTGTGAATGATAAGTTTATCATGTTGTAAATAATATTTTGTTTGAATGTTAACCAACTATAATGATGTTGGGTTTTACATATATTAGGATAGTATAAAAAAAATCAAAGTTTTATTCTTGAATTTCAAAATATGTTGGGAAGAATGTGAAAACTATGCTGTGGGCAATCTGGCTGTCTATATGCTGTGCTGTCTTGGAAGTAAAGTTATCTACCTTCAAGGATTTTCTAAAAACAATGGCGAGCCAGCCAGGAGGTGCACAATAAATAATAAAATGTTGATGCTCCAGGAAGTGTCAAAAATGCCTACTAGTAAGCCACCTAAAGAACAAAAGAGAAGACAAGAGAGTAGAAGGACGTAAAGTGGATCCATATTTACAAGTCTATTAAGAAAGGAGCCCAACTACAAGACACCTTCCATGAGTGCCCTCCAGTACCCTGCCCTGTAGACAGTTTTGATTATAAAAAAAAGAGGATGCCTGGCACGCATGGCAAGAACTCTCCACCACCAGCTATAATTATTATTCTGCTACCTTATGCATCAATTGTTCCTTACCCTTTTTAGATTGTAAGCTCATTGGAGCAGGTTCATCTTTACCATCTGTTCCATTTTATTAATTTGTATAATGATTCCCCTCAATGTGCATAGGTGTGTAGTTTTTAAATAATTCATGGATTAGGAGACAGGCATATAAATATTAAAAAAAAAATCTATATTTTTGGAATACCAGTATTCTGGAAAACTGGTATTATATTATGTACAATGGTTCTCAGAATAATATAAAGAAATTGAGGAAAAGACCATTATCAGAAGTATTGCCCACACTTTGTCTTTCTGTCAGGCTTTGTGCGTTTTTTGTTTCAACCACAAACTATTAGGGCAGTATGTACTTTTGAGAAATTAGTACATGCAAAAGATAACAACTACTTAATAAAACTATTAAAAAGCTATAGGACTGTCTCCAGGTGTTTAAAATAAAATGTTTAAATAAATGGGACTTCAAATCACAAACCAAAATATTTTAAAAGTTATGATGCTCTAATGAAGATATCCACAGAATAGATTAAAATTAAATAATATGTAAAAACTAAGTTGCAGACATATGAGGATGGAATTAAGGAAGTATTAAACTTTAGCCGCATCCCCGACTTTATCACCTCTCTTCAAATGGGTTATATGAAAAGAAAGAGAGGACTGTCTGCCAACTAAAATTATTGAAAAACATTCCACTTAGGATTCAAAGAAATTGGAATACTTGCATATTTGCACAAGGAATGGCATGCTGCAAATTACTGACCCTGAAGAGATAACTCAATATTTCAATTTTCGCCATATCATTTAAGTGAATTGCACAAAAAGGACACAAAAAGGAGACAATATTTGCAACTTCACAATTAACTAGATTAACTGAAGGTGACAGTTAAGGCAAGCAGAGAATTAAAAAACTATTTCTTAAGTTGTTGCACAAGATCTGCGTCTCTCATCCACTGTTCTTACATGCTCCCATTCCCAGACTTTTTCTATGGAATCTCCTCCCTCGCACAATAAGACTTTCCTCTGGTCTACAAACCTTAAAGCATTCTCTGAAAACCCACCTCTTCAGACAAGGGTATAATATTCCTCAACCACCCTCTTAATCCCTCTAGGTTACCCTATTTCCACCATTTACACAATTCACCCAAGACAACTACCCCCTGACCAACATTGCTGTGTGACTGGATCATATAGTTTACAAATCACTTTTTACCTTTGCATTCTGGCTGGACCGAAATGCAACATGTAGACTTAACCACATGTATCCAACTCCCATAGAATGTAAGCTTGCGAGCAGGGCCTTCTTACCTCTTTCTCTGTCTAACCCAGTATTGTTTATTACTGTGTTTGTCCCCAATTGAAAAGCACTACGGAATTTGCTGGCGCTATATGAATAAATGTTGATGGTGATGATGTATGATGGATGATTTTGATGATGGATGATTTTAAGATTCAAAGAGATGATGACACCACAATGATTAGTGTATGAAAAACCCCTGAGTATTAGAGTCATGAGGATGAGCAGACATATATAGAATAATTCTTAAAGATAGTGAGATTAGGCACAGCCTTAAAGATAAATATAGTTCTACTAATCTGCAACAAGCTGTAGAGAAGGTATCAGATTATAGAAGATTCTTGCAGCCCGATGCATTCACAGTTTTTGCAGTCAATGGTCCTATGTATCTAGGGATAAATCCAGGGCTACAAAGGGAATGCAGAATGGGAATGCGGTGTCTGAATATCCATCTGCTTCTCCCACTGCAAAGACCTGTGGAGCGTTTACATACAGAAGCTCAGAAAAACTTTGAAATTTCAGGCACTAATCCTTTGATGGCTCCTATTTCCAGATGTGATTATTCATCAAGGATTCATGGAATTACCAGAGGCATAAAGCAATGATGGGATCCTTCCCATTATTGACACCAACAATAATGGGCTCTTGGTTAAATGACAGTTGCGTGTAATAAGGCACTGCTGAAAGATATGTACTGTTGTTTCTCTACCTTACACTGCTGTAGCTGATTTGCAGGTTTCAACAACTCATGAAGTTTAATCTTCAACTTTTGTTTCCTCAACTGTGGGTTAATAAGAAAACTGATTGTAGTTGATGAAAACACTGCTACACATTTCACAGGACCAAGTGCCATCCTACCAGAGACTATATAAATATCCAGAGGAAGTTATCCGCCATAGGAGGGAAACCACATAGGAACTTGAGTGTCAATGTGTAATAGTTAGAAGAAACTCACCTCGTAAAAGTCCTGCTTGGAATGTGTGGCGATGACTCCTAGTTCTTGGGTTAACAAATATACACAGCTTCCATACCAGGAGTTCTGGCACATTAAGATTCCTTTGTAGGGTTTTCTTGTCATGAAATTGCAAATGGCCCCTAATAGCTGCTTTTGGCTTTATCGTTTGAAAACCAACAGTATTTATTAGTTTGCACTAAGGCTTCCATAGTAGTCATGTTTATATTGATCAGGCATTGGCCCAGGTGTTATAACCCATTGACTAAGGCGACAAGGTGCTATAGTATGTGGCTGAATTATTTTTTTTTACACAAACACCTGATGAAAATGACCATTAACAGATAAGATTAAAAAAAAGAATAGCATTCTAGAGATCAGGGATATTTTAATCCTTTTGATCAATACAAACTAGTTACATTCTCTGTTCAATACACTTCTAAAGACTGACGGTCCACTTTCTTTTGCATACATCCTAAGGAGTTCCAAGGTCCACAGAGATACCACCCACTGCTATATTTGGTTCCTTAAGCTAGGACTCTCCATATGACCTGGAGAACTAAATGATTTCCTGGTGAATCTTTTGGACTTCGATTACATTACACTCCAATTATTTTCACTAAAAAAGAAACTTGTCATAGTGTGGTTAAGAGCGAAAAAATAAAGATATGGACAATTAGGACAAATAGGTGTAGTTAAAGCACAGGTAAACTAAGTGTCCATTTCTGTTTTGCTATTTCATTTATGTGTCCTGCTTTTCATTTTAAGATTTACAAGTAGTTAAATAATTTAAAGTAATTTTGGAAGAACAAACATTAGTGGCTATTGCGCACAATAAAAAAAATAATATATGGATCAGGGAATACTATAATGTTTTAGATATTACATGGTGCAGGAAATGGACAATTCCTTCCTCATTGGATTCTGCTCTTATACATTATGCTATGCATCCTATTAGTTGGCTTTGAGTGTAATCATTATTATGCTTTTGTATTTTAGAATTGATAACTTTTAGGGGCAGCACAGTGGCGTAGTGGTTAGCACTACTGCCTCACAGCACTGGGGTCATGAGTTCAATTTCCAACCATGGCCTTATCTGTGTGGAGTTTGTATGTTCTCCCCGTGTTTGTGTGGGTTTCCTCCCACACTCCAAAAACATACAGGTAGGTTAATTGGCAGCTATCAAAAATTGACCCTAGTCTCTCCCTCTCTGTCTGTCTGTGTGTCTTTATTAGGGAATTTAGACTGTAAGCTCCAATGGGGCAGGGACTGATGTGAATGAGTTCTCTGTACAGCACTGCGGAATTAGTGGCGCTATATAAATAAATGATGATGATGATGATGATGAAGGATAAAAGGATGACTAGTGATTTGTCTCTTTTAGAAGATATTATGAAGTTGCAGAAGAGTATTAGATAACTTCTCTCCCTTTTTTTGTCCCCCTTTGCGACAGGATTTAATAGCCATTTCCACTTCCAAGAAAGACATTTTATCTTGGAAATACACTAGAGAAACTTGATTTAATTATTGAATCATTGATTAGATAGGAGAGAGTTGTGGGGGGGGGGTCTTAAAACCATTAATATTGTCGCTGGTCATCATGTTTAACCAGGATATATAGTTTTGTGATATTTCAAACTTAGTTACTGTATTTTTCTTGGAAGAAACAATAATGAGATCTGGCTGTACTAACAGAATTGCCTGAACACCTGGAAAACTACATACTTTAGTTTTAAGGATGCGAATGTGGGAAATAACATTGTTATCTACAGCTTTGGGTGTCAATCACCTAGAATATATTTGTTTGAAAAACCAAAGTTATTGTATTAGGATAGTATAAAAACTCAGGTTTTACTTTTGAGTTTGAGATTATGTTTGGATCTGTGAACAATGTGTCTGTAGACATAATCATCATCATTTATTTATATAGCGCCACTAATTCCGCAGCTCTGTACAGAGAACTCACTCACATCAGTCCCTGCCCCATTGGAGCTTACAGTCTAAATTCCCTAACACACACACACACACACACACACACACACACAGACACACACACACAGACAGAGAGAGACTAGGGTCAATTTTGATAGCAGCCAATTAACCTAGCGGTATGTTTTTGGAATGTGGGAGGAAACCGGAGCACCCAGAGGAAACCCACGCAAACACGGGGAGAACATACAAACTCCACACAGATAAGGCCATGGTCGGGAATCGAACTCATGATCCCAGTGCTGTAAGGCAGAAGTGCTAACCACTAGGCCACTGTGTTGCCCTAGACAGTATATGTTCTGCTTAGAAATAAAGCTATCCAACTTCAAGGATACCAGACTTCTAGTTGTTTGATTTCCTAACATACATTTATTTAAAACATCAAAAATTGCGAAGCATTGCAGCAGCTCCATTTCGGCGAGTCTGAATTCTACAGCAGCCGCGGCGCTGTCAAGCAGCATCCGCGGCAGTGCTGTATTATACTACAATACAGCACTGCCGCAGACGCTTCTTTGACAGCGCCGCGGCTGCTGTACAGTACCGTTGGTTCGCGGAGGGGAGGGGTGTCTGGAGAACCAGAAACCCCCCCTGCGTGCGCCACTGAAAGTCATACTTACACTCACTAGTTGTAGCCCTGGGGAGAATGATTGTGTATAGTACAGAAACAGCTTTAAATCACCATTTTAAAATGGTGGCGCACAAGGTGTGTGAGCCAGAGGACCAATCACAAGCTGAATCAGATTTAATCCATTAAAGGGAGAGCCCGCTGTCAAGCAAACCCTTCTTATATGGTGCCACTCACCTCTTCATTGGTGTATCACCACCACCATCCCCTCCATATCCAAATGAACAGAGTGCTCTCCTCCTAGCAGGTTAAATCTGAGTGGTGTAAAACTGCCCAGGCTAAAGTCTGCAATTAAAGCTCAAAACAGACGTTTCCTTAGTCACAAACCTGCGTCTCACCTCATCTTTGGTAACCATCTATCACTCCTGCCTGGAGATGTTGCCTATAGCAACCAATCAGATTCTAGCTGTCATTTTGTAGAATGTACTAAATAAATGATAACTAGAATCTGATTGGTTGCTATAGGCAACATCTCCACTTTTTCAAACCCGCAGTTTAGTAAATATACCCCTTAATGTGTACAATAGGCTCAACAGAAAAACACAAGGACAGGAGATGACCTCTAGGTTGGTTTATATACACTGCACTAACCGAATATTAAATAAAAAAAGATTGAGATACAATAACCACAAAAAATTATAAAATCGCCAATAACAAGTATATATTTTTGTCGAACAAATAATTTACATATATTAGTATTTTAAAAATAAGCATGTTTGTATTTTGTTATTTATTAACAAAGTAAAATATCACTAGAACATTTATCAACATACCAAAACAATAACCAACAGGCATAGTCTTTCAATCACAAAACTGAATGCTTTACTTCAGAGAACTAGCCACTGTTTAATAATAATTGTGCAAAGCGAATAGGTCCACAATTGTGGTCGATGATCAAAGCTGTATAAATTCAATTTGAAATAATAATAATAAGCCCAGAACAACCATAATTTAAGGCAACAATCTCAGTGAGAAGAGACAAAAGAAATACTGTCATTTAGTAACCCAGAAACATTTACAAAAAAAAATAAAAATTATTTAAGTTTCCTAGAGCTAGAGACATACAAGACTACAAATTAAAAAAAAGTGCTCCCAACACAGCTGCCCATACAAATGGACTCTAAGCCACCAATAGATAAGGCACTGAAATCTGAATTTCCTAGGAAAATATCTATTCATTTAACTGGCACTTTATATTAGATGTGGCTTTCTGTGCAAATTAAAGTCACAAGTCCTGTGAGTTATTATTGCAGTTATTGTTAACTAGTTTGCAACATTGGGTTCTGAAGACAGTAACTAATCTGAAAGCCAAAATTAAATAATAATTAGGAGTTGGACAACACTCTATGTTCCCTTATGTTTCTTCAAGGATCAGAACAAATGCTTTTCCTTATAAACTTATCTAAAAAGCAACAAGTTATGTACATTATGTATGAATGACCTACTGTAATTTAACTAGTAGCTAGCTTTCATTTTCAATTATCCATCTGCAATAATAGTGGTATGGTAATCGTATTTAGAAACTGAGCCTAACCAGTGTATTCTAGTTGCACATGTTGATAAAATGTTGTAAAGTGTAGTACTACATGCTAGTATGGTATATTGGTATTGTGTTACTTTATAATAGTACATACAGTTCATTTGTGCAACTGTATTCCCATTTTTTTAAGATTTCGAAGCTGGCTGCATTCTCCATAAAGTTCACGAAAGGAGACATTTGAAGGTAATAAAAAAAAACTATAAAATTGTTGCAAATGTGGATGTCAATTCTTACAAGTGAATTTTAAGGTGGGCGCAGCCTTAATAGACTAATAATTAATAGTACTATTATGTAAACTATGATTGGAAAAATGATATATACATCATCGTCATTTATTTATATAGCGCCACTGATTCCGCAGCGCTGTACAGAGAACTCATTCACATCAGTCCCTGACCCATTGGAGCTTACAGTCTAAATTCCCTAACACACACACATAGACAGAGAGACTAGGGTCAATTTTTGATAGCAGCCAATTAATCGACTTGTATGTTTTGGGAAGAAACCTGTGAGGCAGAAGTGCTAACCACTTTGCCACCGTGCTGCCCACAATTAATCCAACTGAAAAGAAAAGAGTTTTGCAGTAGAGATATAGAGATTTGTAAGCATTTCCATTAAGTATTTTTGTTTGTTTGTTTAAGATTTTTGAAGGAGTACACATGGCATACCAAGTCTTGAGGATCACTTACTAAAATAATGCATGGTAATGAAGACCACTAGAGACCGTGGACTCCTTCCTCACTGACTAGAACTTGTACATTTTACAGAAATGACAGACAAATAGATAGAGGCTGGCATAATAACAGATTTAGACTTGTATAAGGGCTTGGGTTAAAACAAACCAACACAAAAAAAAAAGTGTTGTAATCAAATTTGGAATATTTGTAAGCTATGTAATGAATTGAAAAAACTGTTGTTTTAACAAAAAGTCAGTTCTAATACTGATCACACAAACAGCAATACAACACATAGTAACGCTTAAGAAACTATTCAATTAGTTTTAGATTTAGCTTCTCTAAAAAAGAACAGATTTATTTATCAAGTTGCATTTACATTATGTGAACGTTTCAACTTAACTCAAAATCTTTAGTGACCACGGAATGCTTCATATGGTCAAATCTGAACTTGTCCCTGGTTTGTTTCAGGTCAAGGGAATTTTGAGACTTATTTTTAAAAGGCACTTACTAAATATGACAAGCATATATTCTATCTTTTAGAGTGAAATATTAACAGGCATACTCTAATGCATAGTTACGTAAGAGAACTAACCACTGTGCCACCAAACAGGGATTACAAATGTTAGAGATTATCTGAAAGCAATGTGCTCTTTGAACGCTGATCAAATTATCTTTTTTTTTTTAATGTACCGTGAGCTTCTTTTATCACACATTTATTGCCGTTCTCAAAACTCTCAACAATAGGAATAATTCTAGAACACTGTGAATTATTTAAATAGACCCAATTGTGGGTTGGCAGAGAAACCAGATGAAGTGGTGCCAACGGGTGGATCTGGAAGAGGAGAAGCTTAGCAGTAGACAAGGCCTTTAAAATAGCCAATCTCAATCCTTTTTCCATGCTGCCAGCTTCCACAAACTTCATTAAGGAAATACTTTCTATAAAAACAACTTCCCTCGAAACACGTTTGGATAAATGAATAAACGCAATGCGATATCTCCACCTTTAGAACATTAATGAAAAAGTGTTCAAGCGAATTCCATTTCTTGCTATCGGGCTGTGACTTACTCACAATGAATATCCTTCTAATATACACATTCACTCGTCTGTAGGTAAATATTATCCCATTAGCTGCTGTATGAAAAATAGGTAGAGCATTCTGAATAATACCATACTAAGTATGGATGCTTGTGCTGGAGGGGGCAGAATTTTACGCGAAGATGAAGATTTGTAGAAACACTAGCGAGTGTATATACGAAAAAGGACACAGACATACTGGGCCTGATTCATTAAGGATCTTAACTTATGAAACTTCTTATTTCAGTCTCCTAGACAAAACCATGTTACAATGCAAGGGGTGAAAATTAGTTTTCTGTTTTGCACATAAGTTAAATACTGACTGTTTTTTCATGTAACACACAAATATGAACTTTAAATTTCAGTGTACAAATAAGCTATCAAGTATTTGTGTGCTACATGAAAAAACAGTCAGTATTTAACTTATGTGCAGAAGAGAAAACTAATTTTCACCCCTTGCATTGTAACATGGTTTTGTCCAGGAGACTGAAATAAGAAGTTTCTTAAGTTAAGATCCTTAATGAATCAGGCCCTCTACCATTTTTATAAGGTAGGCGTTAAATGCTAATAGCCTCATGTAGTAAAAAAAATGCTACAGAGTTTAGGGTTCAACAAAACAGTGTTCGTAATCATTTTGACTTTTGTTTCATATGCAAGAGAAATAGTGCAAAACACATACAGATAACATTACGGATAGCTTATCAGACGTGTCCTCCGTCCAGGGCCCATGTTATTGTAGCACAAAGCAGAAAAGAATAGGTCTCAGGAATAATCTGTTACACACTTCAACAGCTTTGCGTATTGTACCATGTTGCAAAACATAAGACACGATTACTAAATAACCTTGTGTACAATAAATTACTGTATAAAACGTTTCTTTTGCAAATGTCAGCATCTCTCATACAAACAGAAGAGAACAGAAATAAAACAATAAATAAAAGAAATTCACAGAAATGTTACACAAACAATTCAAAGTCGGGATCCGGGGTCACATCACTGTGACCGATTCCATATTAGTGCTATAGTTGCCTTCCTTACATTTTGCTGGCAAGTTGCAAAACAATACTAAAGCTTCCTAAGACGTTTCTTCCTGCTTCTTGAGCAATGAACTGAAGACTGTCCAAAGCACTAAGGGGTTCTCACAGTTGTGCTGCTTTTCCCAATGTTCAAAGAGTTTATTTTGGACTTCAAACACTTCCTTACACAACAGGCAGTTAAAATGATTTCCACAGCAGAACTTAACTTCTGTGCATGATCCAGAAGGAAGATCTTTCTGACTTGAGCTTTCTTGTCCCTCCCTTGATGGAGTGGACTCAACTTCAGAAAATTCACTATGAGCCGTGTCAGAAATCCGTACAAGTTCCCCCAGTCTGCTAGAACCAACCGGCTCCTCACCATAGCTATGACACTTGACCACATTCCGCCTCTCGCTGAGCAGTTTCCAGTGGTGGGTTGCTTGTTTGCCCACTTCCTCTTGAGCACCCTGTCGCTGCTCTAAAACACCCTCCTGCAAAATTTCACCAAATTCTTCTCCGTGTTCACGAAACAAATGGGGTTTCATATCTGAAAATGTAGGCGCTATGAAAGAACAACGCCCACATTTTATTTTCAGCCTGATCTTATCAGCTTGTCCTGGAATGGTGTCATCTTCATGACTACCATTCTTGTTCCTGTAGAGAAAGAGAGAGAAAATAACTATATTAAGTAAGGAAAGCAGTGATCCTCTCACTGGTTAAAAGTCCTACAATTACAGCTAAATTTCTCCCAAACTTCAAAGTCTTTCTTTCTATTTATTTTTTGGGCTGTTTTGATGGCTGCAAAAAACATGCTGCGCAATGGAAGACAAAGGACAGGTACCAGGCCAAGCTAATAATAACCCCTACAGAGAGGTGAAAGGTGAACAAAAATGGGCACACACAGATTGTAGTTCTATTAAGATTTCTGCTCATATGTTTAAGGTAACTTTAATTTCACCTCTAAACATGTATATCTATCACTCATAACTAGGTATTTAATTTCTAAAATTGCTGTTGGGAGAAAACCTTGAAAACGCACCAGCCACTAAATTCCTCCTATCCCTCATAGATAGAAGAAGGATGGAGGACGTAGCTCTAAACGTCGTCAACAGGTACCACAACATTTTAAAAGCGACTGATGTAATTTCCTACTAGATGTTAATAGCGACAGGTGTAAATTGTGACATACATAAGAGTAGACTTCTTGAAATAGCGACATGCCACAATTGAGACAACCACAGATCCCGACAGCGAGACTGACTTCACTTATAAGGGCTGATGTTATTAAAGGGGCAATGCGAGGGCCCGGCAGCTGTATAATGTTTTATAAGAAGGGTTGTACATTATACTGCCGCCAGATCCTCGCATTGTCCCTTTAAAAGCATCAGCCCCTTACAAGTGAAGACTACTTTTATGTATGTCACAATTTACACCTGTCGCTATTAACATCTAGTAGGAAATTACATCCGTCGCTTTTAATATGTTGTGGTACCTGTTGTCTGCGTTTACAGCCACCGAGTAGAGGGACCCATGCCACAACTTCTCCAATCAGCTGCAACCCACCAAACCTACACAGACTCGTTTATGTTTGAACATGGGAGAAGCACTGAAAATTTTAGGGTTTCCCTGGAAATGAAGCGTCACAAGACCCGAAGCCTGCAAGTTGGTAAACAACTAAAACTTGTGGATGCTGGAAGATGACCACCTCCTTTAAGAACTGTTTTTCAATGTAGATTTAATAAACACTCACCTATCCAATGAGTTTACTTCATCCTTTACCTTGAGGGTCAGAATTTTTTTCTCAAGTTGTTTAACTGAAGACTCTGTGCTGATGATAACTCGATGCACTTCTTTAAGATGGCCAAAATATACTCTAATGTGGCCAAACACCTTAGCACAAAACTCACAGCACATCAGCTTCTTGAGACGGCTCTCGCTATGGTGAAGCTTCATGTGCGTGCTGAGACTACCCGAGTGTACATAGGCTTTGCGGCATAGACGGCAATGGTACGGTCTCTTGTTGGTGTGACTGTTTAAGTGATCTTGTAGGTGATGCTTGAACTGAAAACTATGATCGCAAATATGACACTTGTAAACTACCTTTGCCGCTGAAGACATTTTACAGTCATTGTTTTGAGTCAATGAAAAATGATCACCTTGCTTCCACCTATGTGGCCTAATACTGAGCAATCTATGTCTAATAGTAGATTCTGCCAAGTGAGCTTGTAATACAGAGGTAGAGGCCCCCAGTGATGCCAAGCTCTGAATTTCCACAATTGGCTTTGGCATAATGTTCCTGTATTTTTTCACAGACACAAACTTTTTGTCACTCTCATTAACAACCTGAGCTCTGACTTTATCCTTGCATACAATTAGTTTGCTTCCAACCAGTTTCATTTTAGGTTGGCAGCCGGTCTCACCAGAAGCCTTTCGTTTCTTTCCTCTTTTCTTTCCTACCACACCAGTTTGTTGTCTCAAAATGCCCACATTAGGTTGGCATGGACCGTCAGGCGCGGAGACATGTGGAACCGTGATTGAAGGAGGGGTAGCTTGCACTTTCTTTGAAGAGGTCTGTACTCCAGACCGCCCTACATTCACAAGTGGAATTTTTCCCAAACCTGCTGACTGATTACATTTAGAAACAACTGATTTCTTAATCTTTGAATAAGGCAAGATTGGTAGTTTTCCCTTAGGAACAGACTGGATGAAATGAACCGGACTGCCAAACACCATTGGAGAGAGGACCGATAATGAGTTTGTAGAATCGACCACTTTGTTGCTTTTACATCGAACCAATGTTCCATTGTCTGCTCTCTCAGCATCCACACTGAGATTTATAGGACTACCAGTGCTAAATGTGGTAGGCAGACCTTTCTCAACGCATGGCAAAGCACAATTATTTACTTTACCAACTTCTGTTCCACTTCCTAGAAAAATGCTACTTTCAGAATCGGCGTCTTCTGCTGCTGTCATGGGAATATGTTTTCTCGTTTGAGCTTCCTGTTTAGGGTCAAATTTTGTAATGCTTTCAGAATGACGGTCTTGAGTTACAAGTACAGCGGACTTTCCTACTTTAGGTTTATTCAGAACCTTTGCCTTTTTGTTCAACTGCTTCTTGCTTTGAGTAGGTTGGTACCTTGGAATGGGCAATTTAGGATTTTCATGCAGAGGTATGCCCGTGGTTTGTATTACTGATCCACCCATTGGAGGAGAGACTTGTGGTAAAGCTACTAGAGAGAAAGTACCATCATGACTGGCTACTTTCATCAAAGTATAGTTCTGTGTATTAATAATCAAGGGTTTAGAACCTGGCGGTGCAATGTCTGGCATGGAAGGTGGATAACTTGATGACAAACAGGAAGAAACAATCTTTGGTGAAACTTTCGGTGCAATGGTTCTAAAATGGGTCGTGTTAGGTACAATCTTCCTGCCAGTTGGCCCGGTGGATCCAAGGTGCATCTTCGTCTCATCTGTAAACATACAAAATATGTAAACAAAAAAACAAGTACAATTTTGAAATTAACATTTATTTATTAACTTTAACTGATCGGATTACAATTTCTCCAACAAATAATTGCTCTTGGTTTTTTTTTTTTTTTTTGCTCTCATCTGATAGTTTTAAGAAGGACATGTTGCAATACCTCTAGCACCAGACTGACAAAAATTCATATACATACACTTAGGGGCCTGTGATATTAACCATGACTACCTAATGAATGGGCTGTGGTACCACATTACGAAGCCATCCTAAGAAAGGCGAGTATCCTAGTTTTCAGACCTTCTTTTCTGTCAAATAAAAAATGTTTGCTTACACTTTTACTATAATTTTTATATCTATATAAGAGGCCAGCCAAGTAGTAGATTTGCTGATTTCCTCCGATTGTGGATTTTATTACCCAATTCAATAAATGTGCTGCTTGATACGGTCTAGTTGTTGCCAACATTTCTTTTTCCTTCATCTAATTCCACTAAAAACCATACTGATCCAGGACAGTCAAATGTTTTCAAACCTGGAATTATTTTTATTTAATTAACAAATGTGTTACCTACTAGATAGCTTTGCTGGGTTCTCACTTTCCTAGGTTTTCTTGTGACCAGTCTCATGTTGTTTGTCACCTGCTAATCTCATCACATAAACTAGAACAAATAATGTTTCTTATGTTTGTTAGTGTTATATTTGTGCTTCCAGGTATAAGACCTGCTGTCAGGAAGAAATAAGTTTCAGCCAACAGTGCAATGGATTCCTAGTGGTACGTTACTTTGAAAGAAACACAGAGTACCTGCGCTGAGGAAAGCTTTACAGACCGTTTAAAATGTCTCAGCACTGCAAAATAAATATATGTAAAGATTGACTGAAACTTTCCATTTTAATTACATGACCCACAATAATGAAATTAATATAGGGGCTAAGAAGAGGGTTAATTGGGATTTCATTAAATTTCAGCCTCTGGAGACTTTGAAGGTTAAAAAAAAAATCTAAACATGCATCGTAATCCAGGAAAAGTATTGCCTACTAGATTAACACATTTTATAAAATCTAAAGGATTCGTTAATACCGGAGAAAACTCAAGAAGTGAAAAGTTAAATTAATTGGTAAGTAAATATCCATACTAGAATCAATTAACGGGATATGCATCTCTGCAAAACAAAAATTTTAAATGACATCTCTAGCCCTATGGAACGGTTATATCCAGAGATAAACACTCATTTTCTTCTGGTTTTACACATCAAGGAATTGTTTGAAATAATTTGTTATGCCAGGGTCTCTATTCAAGATACACACACAATTCTGTATCTGGATACTTTACAAGTTTATGATAAAACATATTTGTTTTTTAGTTTAAAAGTAAACAAAAACTTGAAGGAAATGTTTCTCTTAGTGTATGTATTACATGATTTATATGCATTGGTCTGAATCACTGGACTTTGTGACAACACAGACTGTACATCATAAAAAGACAGTAAATGAAATACCTGGAGATGCGGCTTTTCCAACACATATCTCCTGGACATGATGCATAGTTTTTTTTTATTTTCTCTGCAGGAGAACCGTGCACAAGAGACAGCTCCTGCAAAATGCAAGTCAAAAAGCCCAATTTACTGATGAGACATAACTGCCAGGACAGTACTATGCAAACAACAAGTACCTGGGCGAAACTATGTCACTTTCTAAACCAACAACAGCTCCCTATGGCAGGGTCACATCATAACACGGGGAAGAGGCGCCTGACTCCCCACCTGATATCAGCCAAGAGTCACCTATCAGTAATGTGCAGCTCACAGAACCCAGCACTGCAACCTTCCCGTCTAATCCTCTTCCGCATGACGTCACACTCCTCGCGCTACTTCCCAGGGAAACGTTCTGATGGCTCCGCCCACTGTCAGTGATCTCCGTCGGGGGAGGCGGTGTAGTAGACATCATGCATGACGCCAGCAGTATATGTATCTAAGTAATAATAACCCATTGCTCAGGTGGTTCTTGTTTACAAAATGTCTCAAAAATCTGCAGCACAGGTCTGCACGGATTATCCGCTATTCTCTTCTACAAATTGTAGGGTAATCCCTATATGCAATGTAAAAGCATCCATTATATGTGTTTTAGAGTGTTGTGTGCAATTCATTATAATAATATAACATGTAGCTCAGAATCGTGTTTAAAGTAATGTATAGTTGAAAATAATTCAAAGTGAATGTAAGTTTAATGAGTAACTCAAATGTAATTCACATATACTCAGGGCCTGATTAAGGGTTCTGGCCGCCCTAGGCTAATACGGCCGCAGCGCCCCCCCCCCCCCCCCCCTCCTCCGAATATATAGGTGTATAGGAACACTCCTGAATATGAATGTTCAGGTGTATTCTCCAGCATTCAAATTTAGACAGATTGTGCCATTGTCTCTTACCTGTCCTTGCTCTTCTCTCTTGCAACTTTGTTATCCTCTCGTTGGCTTCTGGAAAGTTGGCGTCCTTTTTTGAAAATGCAAAAATGTATTATAATGCAAACCCTGAATGATTAGGCCCTTTAGTTAAAACAAAACACTCCATTATGGCCAGCTAAAAGTACCCCATTGTACAGGCATATATAAGCAATATCTGAATATTTGTTGTCAATCAAATACAAACCTCTACCAGCCCCATCTTACTAATATTTAGTATAAAGGGCTCACCGTGTATGTTTTGTAAACCTTACATCAACCTTATAATTCTAAAAAACCTTTGCATGCAAATAAAGACACGGAGACTTGAATAAGTTATTAAAAATTGCCAGAACTTTTATTATGATTTTAATTTTAACTAGACCTATGGTGGCGGAGAAAGGGCACTGCGAAACAACTCTCAAGCTGACAACACAATCACGAGTGGACTGGCGCAAACCGCCGTACGTCCACCACCACGGGGAACAAATCCCAACATAACTTTTGCGCTGAGTTGGCGTCAGAGTGACTGCCCATTTTAAAACTCACTCTGCCCTCCCTCACCGAGTCGAACAGGGACCCTCCTCACCGAAGGGCCAAAAAGGGAGTTACTGGTGCCTCAACGGGGGGCAGTGACCTACGACAACTACCAATGCGCTTACAAATCAGCCGCTGAACGCAGTGCCTTCCTACCGCAACATAACCGGACATACCCTACCAAAGGAGTGGGTGGGTGGGATCTCGTGCTGTGGAATGAACGAGAACAGGAAGTGCAGCCTCCTATAACAATCAAGGTCCCTCCCACTGGATTACACATTGGTCGGGCCAACCCATGTTAACACCTTCAGGTCAGTGTTCAGCTTACTACAAACCCTGTCGCCCTTTAAGTGCATTCATCCTATACAGCCTCATTTGTCATTCTAGTGATTGCTGAGACCACCCATGTGACCACCACACAATCATGAGATTCTGCCCCCCAAAGCTGCTCTATTTTTTAAATACCCCCTGCAGCCATTTTCCTTAACCACAACCCCCCCCCCCCCCGCACAGCCATTTTCCTTAACCCCTGCTGCAGCCATTTTCTTTACCTCCCACCCTGCATCCATCCCCCTTGCAGCTATTTTCCTTACCTCCACTCTGCTAGCTAGCTATCCCCCCGTCACATCAAAACTCCCCCAGTCACATATATCAGCCCCCCTCCTCTGCCCTCCTTCATACATATCAACCTCTCTACCTCCCTATAGATTTTCATGGCAGCCCCCCCCTCCCACCCTATAGATTTGTATGACAGTCCCCCTCTCCCTCCCTATACATATGCATGACAGTCCCCCCTCTCCCTCCCTATACATATGCATGACAGTCCCCCCTCTCCCTCCCTATACATATGCATGACAGTCCCCCTCTCCCTCCCTATACATATGCATGACAGTCCCCCCTCTCCCTCCCTATAGATATGCAGGGTAGTCCCCCCCCCTCCCTATAGATATGCAGGGTAGTTCCCCCCTTCCTATAGATATGCAGGGCAGTTCCCCCACCCTATAGATATGCAGGGCAGTTCTCCCCCTCCCTATAGATATGCAGGGCAGTTCCCCCCCCCCCCTATAGATATGCAGGGCAGTTCCCCCCCCTCCTTATAGATATGAAGGGCAGTTCCCCCCCCTCCTTATAGATATGCAGGGCAGTTCCCCCCCTCCCTATAGATATGCAGGGCAGTTCCCCCCCTCCCTATAGATATGCAGGGCAGTTCCCCCCCCTCCCTATAGATATGCAGGGCAGTTCCCCCCCCCCCTCCCTATAGATATGCAGGGCAGTTCCCCCCCTCCCTATAGATATGCAGGGCAGTTCCCCCCTTCACTTACCTGTAGTTGTGCCAGCGTCGCTCCTCTCCTCAGATCAGCAGATAGGAAGTGAAGACGTCCTGCTTCCTGTCTGCTGCACAGCAACAGGCAGCCTGGCGATTGGCTGTGTGTTGCTAACCACTGACCACCAATGCTTTTGATCATCGAGCCCTCCAGCCCCCCGCAGCGATCCCCAGTGGCGACCCCCCCCTCCCCCACCCCCACCCCCAAAAAAAAATGAATGAAGAAAAAAAAAAAAAAAATTGTAAAAAAAAAAAAAATACCCACAGTGCAGCGCCCCCCGGGACCCAGCGCCCCAGGCTGCAGCCTGGTCAGCCTAGTGGTTGATCAGGCCCTGCATATACTCTACACTCACATATTCACATAGTCTGCACTGAACATCTTAAAACAATAAATATTTTTTAGTTAACACAAATACTGACACATCCAGCTTCGTGACCTGATCCACTGAATAGGAGTTGCTGACCTAAAGTGACACACATGTAAAGCGGGATATGTTACAGAACTGGCTGCAGTTTTGAAGGAGTGCCATTTATACATGCCCGTACATTTATAAAGTATGGGCAAATCTTAATTTAGTTATTAAGTAAGTGTGTGGATTTTGCACTCCTTATAAGGTGGCTATGCTTTCAACCCTGTTTTCCTATAGCACTGTAATCTTATAAATAAAGCACATTACAGTTATGGTCCTTGGTCGAACTGGAGATTTAGAGGTAGTGATATGAAAAATGGAATGTAAGTGAATGGAATTTAATAGCTTTACAATGAAGGCAGTAAGAATCAGTGGCGGCTCGAGGGGGGCGGGGGGGGGGGGGGGGCGATCGGGGCAATCGCACCCCCTAGCAGGAGCTTGCTGCCGGCGGCTAGTGTGCAGGTCCGTTCGGCACAGACAGGCAGGGAGAGTGTGCTGCCAGTCTGCAAACAATCAGAGCAACAGGGCAGCACGCTCTCCCTGCCTGTCTGTGCCGAACGGACCTGCACATAGTGTGCAGCCGTAGGCAGCCTTAGCTGTCAAAAAGGGGGCGGAGACTAAACCCCCCCCTAAAATCCCCCCTGGTAAAATAATTTTCTAGATCCGCCCCTGGTAAGAATAGTAACGATATGGCATAGCGCCGTATACACCGCCACTTCAACCACTGGTTATGTTTTAAATATGCTCACTTTTGATATTATATAAACTCAAGTCCAAGCTTTTATTATTATTATTAATTTTTATTTATAGGGCGCCACAAGGTATCCGTAGCGCCGTACAAGGACAAACAATGGCACAGTACAAGGTGAAACAGCACAGTATAAGTAACAGTAAGCACTATAACTCTGGGGGCTCAGGCACAGCATGAAAGAGAGGGAGGGAGGGGAAAAGTGAGTACAGGCAGGTAACTATGGCCCAAGAGGGTGGGCACGGGTGACAGGTTGAGAGTCACTGAGGGGAGCGGAGAGAAGCGAGAGGAGACAGAGGGCAGAGGGACTGAGAGGAGGTGAGCTGAGTAGCTGGAGAGCGCAGTTAAAAGTGATGGAAACAGAAGGTAGGAGAGCCCTGCTCAAAGGAGCGAACAATCTAAAGGGAGGGGAAGACAGACAGACACATGGATGAGACGGAGAGACGGGAGGAAGGGGGAGAAGGGAAGAAGGGATGAGAAAGAGAGGTAGCCGACCGGTGGGAGTTTAGGCATGAGACTGGAAGGCTTTAAGGAAAAGGTGGGTTTTTAATGTTCGTTTGAAAGAGGACAGATTAGGGGAAGTTCTGATGGAGCGGGGGAGCTTGTTCCAATGGAGGGGAGCGGCGCGGGAGAAGTCTTGGATACGTGCGTGAGAGGAGGTAATCAGAGGGGAAGAGAGGCGACGATCGTTGGACGATCACAGTGAGCGGGAGGGAGTGTGAATAGAGATAAGGTTAGAGATGTAGGGAGCAGTGGAGTTGGCGAGGGCCTTGTAAGTCAGAGTGAGGAGCTTGAAAAGGATTCTGTAGGGGAAGGGGAGCCAGTGAAGGGCTTGGTAGAGTGGGGATACAGAGGTGGAACGGCGAGAGAGGAAAATAAGCCTAGCAGCGGCATTAAGTACAGATCTAAGGGGAGCGAGATGAGAGAGGGGAAGGCCGATAAGGAGAAGGTTGCAGTAGTCCAAGCGGGAGATAATCAGAGAGTGGACGAGAGATTTGGTGGCATCCTGGGAGAGGAAGGGCCGAATGCGGGCAATGTTGCGAAGCTGGAAACGGCAGGATTTGGCGAGAGAGTGAATGTGAGGGGCAAAGGAGAGAGAGGAGTCGAGGATGACACCTAGGCAGCGGAGTTGGGGAACAGGGGAGATAGATGAGTTGTCAACAGTGATGGAGAGGTCAGAGGGGAAGGAGGTACGAGAGGGAAGCTTTGCAAACTATCTAAATAAAAAAGGTCCACATTATTTCAGTTCAACTTTTTAGCAACTTTTGTATAAACATCCCTAAAAATATCCTTGCTTGGTCATTTGCAATAATTGTAGGTGTGGTTAAATCTTTGAAGAGATGTGTTGTTTGATGTAACTAAAGTTGCCAATTAGTGGATTGGCTTTGAGTTTTATTGTCTTCGTAACTCCCAAGCAGGCTAATATGGAAGTGGTCTTTCTGGTAATGTCTGTGTCATGAGCGGATACTAAGCATAGCCTAATTTATCCCGATTTTCCCATCTGGAATGTTGTGATGTATCACATTTTAAAGTAATCTACCTAGCTATGCTCTGATATACTCGCAGGATTCCATGTCAGACACCCTTGTATTTCCAGAAATACTCCCTACATCTGACAGTATGCTCAATTCTCCACGCTCAACACCCTGGAGAACCTTTAATGAATTCAGCTCTTAGTGCAAATCTATTGATAGCACTGTTTGTACAGCTGACAAATGGAGGATGGTTTCATATTCACACCTTCGTGTTTGTAAATCTCTGGAAAGGCATAAGATAGGTTCAGTGCCTAAAATGTCAGATGACAATTGCTTTTGTAGATAATAATGTCAAAACTTCAAAAAAAGTCCTCTCAGGTTATGGGAAATTTTACATATATAGTTGAGTTTAAGTCATAGGAGTATATTTACTAAACTGCGTGTTTGAAAAATTAGAGATGTTACTTATAACAACCAATCAGATTTTAGCTGTCATTTTGTATAATAAATGATATCTACAATCTGATTGGTTGCTATAGGAAACATCTCCACTTTTTCAAACCCACAGGCTAGTAAATATACCCCATAGTGTCTGTTCTATTTTATTTCACTGTACTTGCAATACTGAAATGTATATGTTTGCAATGCATACAGTATGCATTCATCCATGTATATGTGCATTGTATTAATCTAAACATTAAAAAGGGAATTATGCATAGTTTTAAAACACCAATTAAATGATATGGTATGATACTAGAAAACAGATGATATGCACATCTTTGACTCATGTCATTGATATACATATACATCAATGTTCTGTTTGCTAGACAGTAAATACAATTGTTTATGTTCCCATTGTGTGAACTGAAAAACTGTACATGTATTTTTCTTTCACGTAACCTATCCCACTGTTATCTGGACTTAGATCTATATGCAGCTGTTGTACAGCAGTGGCTCTCAGGGGCAGATGTTCCTACACTCTTGTCAACGTCACTGGCTTTCAATATGTAACAGTAACAGATGTACACAGTCTGGAAATGTTTCCCGGGGGAAGGTCTATAGCTGTCATATGTGTATATACAGTATTATCTATTTGAACCTGGATTTACACTAATGGTAAGAATAGAAGCAGTCATTCTAATATTAAGGTAAATGTTGATGCATTTTTTATTTGGTTTTAAATCCCTAAGGCCAAGGCGGTTTGGCTTATGCTTCCTATTTGGATAAAGTCATCATTACACCCATAAAAATAACTTGCCTGCATCGTTTTAGGCCCACCCTGGCCTCCATCCTTGGGGATATAAGTCTACGGGCTAGATTTACTAAGCTGCGGATTTGAAAAAGTGGGAGTGTTGTCTATAGCAACCAATCAGATTCTAGCCTTCATTAATTTAGTACCTTCTACAAAATGATAGCTAGAACCTGATTGGTTGCTATAGGCAACATCCCCACTTTTTCAAACCCGCAGTTTAGTAAATCTAGCCCTACGTGGTTAGTCCACTATACAGAAAAAGCATGTGTGCCGTTTTATCATTCCCCCATCTCCTCCAAATTGTAAATTCTAGCAAGCTATGGGCATCACGTTGGCTAAGTGGTTAGCACTTCTGCCTCTCAGCGCTGGGGTCATGAGTTCAATTTCTGACTATGGCCTTATCTGTGTGGAGTTTGTATGTTCTCCCCGTGTTTGCGTGGGTTTCCTCCGGGTGCTCCGGTTTCCTCCCACACTCCAAAAACATACTGGTAGGTGAATTGGCTGCTTTCAAAATTTACCCTAGTCTCTCTCTGTCTGTCTGTCTGTGTGTATGTTAGGGAATTTAGACTGTAAGCTCCAATGGGGCAGGGACTGATCTGAGTGAGTTCTCTGTACAGCTCTGCGGAATCAGTGGCGCTATATAAATAAATGGTGATGATGATGAAGCAGGTCCTTCATACCTTTTGTTTCATTGTTTGTCCTTGTTTTGTTATCATGATATGTTCAATGTGTCGGAAAACTTATGAATAGTCTTACCACTGGCATTTCAACGCATATGGTTCAACCAGAAACCCGGCAACACAAACATTCCTATTGTGTGATACACAGTTTGTGACTTTGTCACCCCTTAACCAGAGAAGGAGCACTGTGGATTCCCCCAGAGGAAAGAAAATGTACTTAGTCCATGCATAATAAGTATATTGGTTTCTGCTGTACTTAGCTGAAAGGACTGGGCATCACATTGTATGTGCAGTAGAATATTTGGGGTGGTATATATAGATTGCATATACCAAAGATACTGTAAATGTGCAGATGTTGGATATTTCTCTTTTGCCATAATGAGCAGACTGACTACTGTATATCCTGTTATTTTCTATACTAGGAGGACTCACAGAAACATATACATTTTATTTCTGATTTACTTCACTTAAACCAAATGGTGGGTCATCTATAAAAGAGGAGGAATGGAATTGCTGCTTTAACTTGTCTTATAATTGCTCTTTTATTGTACCCCATATTCAATAAAGCTACTTGCCAACTTTTCCTCTTTGGCTTCAGGGAGATTCTGGGGGAGGTGGGCGTGCGGGGGTGGGGTTTGATGAATTGCATCATTTTGGCCCCACCCCTAAACGATTGTCACAATTCTGGTCAATTACAGCAAGGGGTGGGGCTAAGATGACGTGATATTTGCGTCATTAAGCCCCGCTCCCACCACCTATCTATTGCGGGGCGAGAACCGGGAGGTTGCCCTGCTCTCCTGGGAGTCCGGACCTCTCCCAGAAATGTGGGGGTCTCCCGGACATTACTGGAGAGTAGGTAACTATTCGTTAAAGAAAAGCAGCTAATGAATCTCTAGAGACTGAAGTGTCATTTACATTTCTGTCTCCATTACTGAAGTCATGTTGTCTTACCTGTCAGTCTTTGATTAAATCTTGGTCTCCATGAAAATGGCCACCTCCATAGGCATCAATACATGGACATAGGACACAATTTCTGAACAGTGTCATCATGCCACAGATGGTGAAGCCAACCACGTCTTGTACTGGCTCAGCATCAGGGAGAATACCAGTCTCTTCAGGGAGTGAGGGAGATCACCCCTATTTCAGGGAGTCTCCCTGACATTCAGGGAGAGTTGTCAAGTATGATGTAAATGAATAAAATGTGAGTTTACTTAACGACAAAATAAAATGTCACTTTATGGAATACACACAATGTAGTCATCCTTTAATTATTTTATCAATAAATTAGCACTTCCTATTTGAGAAGTAGCATAAAATCCGGTCTGAAAATAATAGAAAATGATTATAAAATGTGCATGGCAAAACTATTTTTTTTTTAAAGAATACAAAGGACAACCCACCCTTCCCCAGTTTTTTTTACTAAATGAGGACTTTTTAATAGACTATGGTGTCATTCCATCAAACACAGTTTTAAGGACATTTTCAGGTCCTTCCACTCTTATAGAATATCCCACAATTTGTATTTGTTTTTTTATGAATATAATTATGCCAATGTATTAGACAATATTTTCATTCAACTTGGTTTGGTTAGGTTTACAGTTCCAAATTAACTGTTTTTATGGTAGAATATTTGTCTTCCCTGTTTAACCCACATATACTCAACACCATTTTTTAATGTTATGGTCATAGACATTCAAGTTTAGCTGAAGTTCTTTTTCCAAATTGCTTCACTGACCATTTGTTTTTGCACAGCAAATAGAACTAAACATTTGTTGTTTTACAAGTTAACTTTTAATGTAAATGTATTTTTCTAAATCAGAAATTAGAACAAAATTTAAAACTTCTGTCATACATGTGATCTATAGTTTGATTATTTAATGAGAAAAAAGTCCTGTTCTATGATATCCCAAACACTGCAACTCTTTCTAATCTTATCTGCAACTAACAGATTGTTACACACGGCTTCCAAAACTATTGTGCATATTCAGTCACTGTTATGTAACATGTAAACTGCTGGGAATATTTATTTTAAGTATGAATAAATTGTCTGTATTGAGCAGTACAATTACAGTACATTGACTGACTAAGTATCAGTGGTTTATCATGAATAATTTAATTGCCAAATATGAAAGCCAACTGATGCATAAAGACATAAACCCTTTGCAATGTGTATATTTTTAGTTTGTATGTGTATATTAGGCAAGGCTTCCTCGCCCTTTGCTTTCAAGTTATGTTCCTGTATTGCTACCAAGGCCGGTGTAAAAGGTTGGCACTACATTAATAAAAATGGTAATAAAACCAGTCTCTATTTAGTTAATGTTAAAAAAAATATTTTTATAATATAAATTATTATTTATAAATATAAAAATATTTTTTTTAACTGAAATGTTAATAATTTTTGGTTTGTATAACAACAATTGAAACAATAAAAATAAGAGAAAACAAGAAGGGACTGTAGTCAAGAAGAAGAGGGACTACAAGGGGACGGGGATATTAATAATATTGTTATAGTTAAACCACCGCTCCAGGTGATCACATCCCGAATGCATTATTAACTGCTAGAAATTAGCAACGATATTAATTATCAGGTTGTGCACCCAGAACATGTGTATAGAACATAAATTACAAAGGGCAAGAGAAAGAAAACATGACTCACTGGGGAACTCTATGATCCAGAATTCTGATGAACTTAAAACAAAATTCTTTATTGATATATTTTAAAAGAAAAGGAGGAAAAGGATTCCCATATTAATCCTGAGCCTATCTAGTAGCGAAATATTAAGAGAAAAATTAGTGATTGTGATTTATAGTGAAAAAAGAATAAAGTGAAGTAAAATGCCACCGACCTCGCTGTGTATACTTTTTAGTATAATAATAATTTATGCAAAAAGCAACATGTTATGTTATAATAGTACCATTAATAATAAGCAATGAGAACCTGTAGATGGTCATCTATCATTTTGTAATAAAATTGTTCTAACCACCTGTTTCTTGTCTAAATAGAAATTATCTAAGTGACATATATCGGTTGTATCCTTTATGTAAATAAATTATCAAATATTTAGTTCAAGAAGAGATAGATAGGGCTAATATCCCACTGCTGCTAAACACACCTAAGGGAATCACACAACCATCCCAATATATAACACAAATAGATCAAAATAGGGATGTTCAGCGCTGTGGTAGTAGTCACATAGGTAAAAATAATTATAATAACAATCCTCACTCTTAATGCAACAATACAAGTGATAAAAAATACAAGTGAAAAAAAAAAATTTGAAAATACTTAAATTTAGATATGTGAAGATCTTTTCATTCAGAATTTTCCTCCAATATATGATGGCATAGCATAAAAAATACAAAGACACAACATAGTGTAAAACAGTCACAAAAACTGAAGTTATGTAGTAAATATGTGGAAAGACTTCAATCCTTTCTTCTTATGTGAATCCACTCACCAGATAAAAGATATAAGCGCGTCTTGATTAATTAAAAGTAGATATCATATGGTGTCTTCACCCAATCTCTTATGTGAGTGCACTTACAAGATGGAGGGAAATAACAGGCCTGGGTTCAAATTTCTTTAGGGACCTCCCATATGGATAGTCAGGATTCTCTCTCAGATAAGCATGTTCCGTGAAAAGGCAAAAAACCCGGATCTAGCGTGATACCGTTTGTACTAAAGATATTTATTACATTGATACATATAAAAATTAAAAAACATTACATAAAAACTGGACCATAAGATCATGAGGATCCCTACCAGATGTAGGTGGAAAAACAGCTTGTAATCAGTGTCCCCGGGGTCCACTTCACTGATTGTTAGTTGGTAAAGATGGGGTCCTCATGTATTCAAGATCCAGTAGCCCTATTTCCAACGCGTTTCAACCTCTCAAATTAGGTCTTTCTCAAGATCCTTGAGAAAGACCTATGCCCCCCCGGGCCGCTCAGTTTAACCGCTGTTAAATAATAAAAGCAACACAAACTATTATACTTAATTTACTCTTTATTACTCAAGGTGTCTGTACACACTACGATCTGTCTTCTAGCACTACCAGCCTGCCATGGATCCGGACATTGGTCTGAGGCTGTGGTTAGCCAGATTGTCTAAATGACAGTTACCACTGATAATTATAAAACATGCAAATATACAGATAAATAATTTTAATCACATCCCAATTGTAAAGCGTTACGGAATTTGCTGGTGCTATACAACTGAATGTTGATGATTTTGATAATGATAGAAAGATTTATTATCACATACTGGGGCTATGAGTTCATTTCCCAACCATGGTCTTACCTGTGTGGAGTTTGTATGTTCTCCCCATATTTCTGTGGGTTTCCTCCGGGTGCTCCGGTTTCCTCCCACACTCTAAAAGCATACTGGTAGGTTAATTGACTGCTATCAAATTGAACTTAGTCTGTGTGTGTGTGTTAGGGAATTTAGACTGTAAGCCCCAATGGGGCAGGGACTGATGTGAGTTCTCTGTACAGCGCTGTGGAATCAGTGGCGCTATATAAATAAATGATGATGATAATACTTTACTATATGTACAAATACATTTAAAATACATTTTTAAATTGACTATATTTTTCTTTTAAGTTATTCTGATTCACTTGAGTATTACATTACAAAATAACTTTGTATGATAAAAGACATTTATAATTCCTCTGCTTTGTTGCCAGCCCCTCATTAATGCCACAGGAAAGAATTAATAAGTAGAATATACCTGTTGATATAATGTGCCTGCACACTACATAATTCACCAATCATATTGTGTACTGGCATTCTAATCTATTACCTTAATTGAAGAGAGTAAAAAAGACTATTTATTAACACCGTTCTGTAGAAAATCTTATTACGTATCTGCCAAATCAGACCTTCCTTTCTGTTTTTTGTCAGCACCTGCTAAGTTCAACAGAATTGGCTTGAAATACAGAACAGGCATTCAGCTCTGTTCGTTTAAATGAAGTGACGCGCTCTTGATATCGCCTGCTATACATAATTGAACTGTAGATGAATGGCTCAGAGAAGAATGTTGCAATTATATGGCTTTTAAATCTCTTTTCTGAGCATTCCGCCCGTGGAACGGAGCCAGTATTCACAATGTTGACATCTTACACAGTATCCCCATCTCCTGTGTGTTACAGTGGCTATACAAAGTATTCACCCTTTCGCATTTTTTTACTTTTTATTTTCTTACACCCTGGAATCAAACTTAATTTATTCAGAAATCCTTATCACATTACAAAATTCTCTCTAGTGTCAATTAATAAAAAAATAACTATTAATGCTCTTTCATATTTAACTATAAATTTAAAATAATACAATAATTCTATGCATACGTATATATACAGGGCAGGGCTGGCATATTTAAACCTGGGAGGCAAGACTATTCCAGCAGACTATTAGGAACATTTTAATGGAAAAAAATGCAGATGGCCCAGTGACCCAGCCCAAAGTAGCCCAATATGGGGCTGGCTGGGGGGCAGATGGCCCTATGCCCTCCAGCCCAGCCAGCCCCTCATAGTATAGTTGTCTTTGGCAGGTGTAAGAAAATGTCCAAGGGGCAGCAATAACCCAAGAACTTCACAAATGTCAGGCTCCGTAACTTCTATGGATTCTCATAGCAGAAGGAAATTCTGCAAGAAGAGAAAATAGCCTCCAGACCCTGTGCTCAGTGTGTAAATATGTAACAGCTACCATCTCCATGAGCATGCTGCAATATCTGACCCTGGCTTCATCCTGCTATTTATGAGTAAGCCAAACACCTTTGCCTTGTTTTCTCCTCAGTATTATTTATCTGCATTATCAGGTATATTTTGACTGTGCTCTATCAGCATTTATTACCTGCATATTCTGTTCTGTGACCTGCACTATGGTGACCTGTTATTTAGCAGCCTGAGATACTTGCATTATTAGCCCTACCTGCTGTGTTACCGTGTTTCAGTCTGGCACCCAGCCATTGAGGTCCATTCTCTGTTCCTGTTATGCTAAAGCTCATGACTTTTGCAGTGTTTACCTATGGTATACAGTATATCCTGCAATAAAGTCTCCTCTTCGCATTCAAGCCACTGCTTCAGCTGTTCCAATAATCTACTAGTATTCCAGACAAAATGAATCCCCATAGATACTTGGACGTAACTGGGGCATCTCTTATTCCAGTATTCTTAGTTGCCTCAATGCTTCAGAGCTTGCACCTTGACATTATTCTGATGCTCTGAATATGTTTCCTGACCTCATTAGAGGTCTCTCCCTTATTTCACCCTTGCTTTGTAGCCATTCAGACATTCCTTCATGTCCTGCATCGACCCCGTCTCTTGAAGATGTCTGGCCTGCAAGAGCTTCCCCAGTAAAACTCTGCAGCAATGTGATTATACGGCATAGCATAAAATGCAGGTGCAGTGTAAAAGTGAAGACTTTTGTTGCAAAAGAGCACCTAATTGCTAGTTCTTACCGTCAAAATAAGGTGATGGATTCTTTTCAGAATTAGGGGCATGAGACAGGGACCAACCTTATACAATTTAAGAAATTTTCTGCAGAAGCACATTCTGAGACATCAGTAAAATCAACTCAAATTCAAAATAAACGCAGTTCTACTTTTATACATATTCTTTAAAAATTTGGAGAATGTAATTGGTTGACAAATGGGTTTCTCCAGGAACATTTAAATGCTGGAATTCTCCAGTTTCTTGGGACAGACTTGAACCCGATGACCATTTTCATCACAGTAATAGGACTACATTTGAACAATGAAGCTTCTCCTTCATGGATATTTAGCAGAGTCAGTTGGCATGGGCTCCTATGAAGATACTACAGTTTGCATTGTGTAATGTGGGACACACTTCACCACTTTCTCCTCCTCCCTGCTGGTAGGTCAGTCTCCATGGACACTCTTGAGCAGCTGCCATGTCTTTGAATAGCAGTCACATGACCACTTGACAGCCACATTTCATCTGTGGAGAGCTTGTCTCCAGGCAATCATGTGATTGCCTGGGAACACTTTTGAGTGACTGCCTGCAACCATTTAGTACAGTCAGTTGTTTCTCTAAACACTATAGGTGCAGTGTTCTGGCTGAACAGAGAAAAGGACACATTCTCCTATCTTGTGTGTACTGCAGTGAACATGGAGAAATTAAAGAAAAAGAGGAGGTCAGACAGAAGATTTAACCAACCATGGACAATTTCAAGGTACAAATCAATCATCAGAGTCCTTGATATTCCCCTTTCCACTGTACATATTATTATTAGGAAGCTCAAGGCCAGTTGCACCATACAATTAATTTAGTTGGAAGTAGGTGCAAAAGTGCAAGAGTCTTGGGCTAGGGAAGGTCTTTAACCTTCTTGTAAATGGAGCGAGTAACCACTTAATATATAACTTAACATATGGTCAAATATACAAACATAAGTTGAGTCAGTCCAATAAAATTGTCATCAATGTCATGATCACAATGTATCTGGATTATTTAGAAATACCAGATATGTGTCCCATATAGCAACAATGGTTCTCTGAAAGGCAGGAATATTATACATCTCTGTTTAATAGCTATTGTATCAAAGCAGTATAGCTGACCAAAGGATCTTGTTTAAATTAAACAAAGTTTCTTCCTTATACAATGTACTGGACACCAATATATTGTCCGTATCTTAATGATTACAGCATACACTTGCTTCCAAGTTCATAGGTCTACTGGTTTTAAATCATTCAGATTAAATCATTTAGGGTCTGATTCATTAAGGAAAGTAAAGCATAAAAAATGAGTAACTTTGAACCTTGGCAAAACCATGTTGTACTGGAGGGAGAGGTGAATTTAGTATGTTAGGACAGATTTATAATTGGGATAGGGCATGTCCTAGATCAACTTTTAATGTCAATGTCAAAATAAAGCTATCAAGTATTTGTGTCCTACATGAAAAAACAGCCAGTATTTTCCTTATGTGCAAAATAATAAACTAACTTTCACCCCTTGCATTGTAACATAATTTGTCCTGGAGAAAACTTACAAATTTTTTCCCCTTATTTTCCTTAATGAATCGGGTCCAGGGAGACCATGACTAGATACGTTCATGCCGATTCCTGACTGCAGATGAAAACCACTTTCCTATCATGTAATACCTTTGTTTTCTTTAGTGATATTGTATGCAAAACATCAAATGGACATATGTTTGTAACAAGTGAAAATGATAAAACCAGTACTTGTAGCAGATACATGAAATAACTTGACAATTTTAGTAGTGATTCTTCTTCACTTCACCTCGTCCATGCAATGGAAGGAACAGGATCATATATAGTGAAGTTCTGCTTCAATTTTTGATTATAAAACACATGAATAAAACGTACTTACATTTTGTCAGTAATCCATACGTTCCTCATGCTGCTGGGCCGGAAGTTTCATCAGCGTCTCTGTTGAAGCCAGAAAGTTGGGTCCCTGTCAACGGTTATGGGTCTTCCAGAACACACTTCAAAAAGCACCCAGGAATGATTCCAGACAAGACTCTGGACTGTTCTGAAGTGGATAGCAATAAGTCCAGATCTAAATCCTATAGACATCTGAAAACAGCAGTTGGGAGAAGACCCTCAAATCTGGGCCCATGAAGCTTTGGTCGACTTGAGTCATCTATGGGATCTGGTCCAGTGGAGAGAGTGTTGTTTTGCATGTGCCCCATGTACATGTGGTTGTATGCTTGCCTCTATAGTATGGTGGGCAGGACATGTGGCGTGCTTATGTTTCACATGGGCTTCTGCTTTATTCTGTAGCTCTACTACCTCTGGGCCTTTGCACCATCTAGGCCTCTGTACATTCTAGGCCTCTGTACCGCCTAGACCTCTGTACTACCTAGGCCACTGTATCACCTAGGACTAGGCCTTTGCAGAATCTAGACCTTGACACAAGACATCTGCCCTCCCTATAAATTGTAAGCTTTTAAAGCAGTACTCTCTCTACCCTCTGTCTCTCGTTTATTTCTGGTTTTGTCCGATTCCCTGTCCATGGTAACCAATGTAGTGTGCTCGTAATGGCTGAATCACTCTCCTTGTATCTCATGTTTTGTGCTTATGTACGTTGTTTTGTTGTTTATTTATTTATATGTATTGTGTACTGACAATTGTAACCTATGTACTTTGTCCAAGATGGCTGCCTCATCTTTGTATGATGTGTTTCGTAAAGGGCTTTAAGTCCTGTTGGAAGAAACGCGCTATTGAAATAAAAGTATTATTATTTTGCACTGGTATTTAGAGTTGGGAGAGGGTGTGTACTAACTCAGCTCTAAGTTAGTCTGCAAATTTTAAATTAACCCTCACCCTGCAATGTTACATGGTTTTGCCAAGGTGCAAAATTGCACCTTCTGGCTTGATTTACTCCTAATTCTAAATGAGGCAAAACACGATTAGGGGGCTTGCTGTATATTCCAATGAATTTGGAGAGATGCTCTTGTTGTTTGTTGCGAAATATAGAGGATGTGAGGCCTGCTGTGTTTATTAATACACTTGGGACAAGGGACTTGCCTTGTGTTCTATGGAAATTTGAAATGCAAAGGAAGTCCAAAATGAATATGGAAGAACTTTAAGACATTTTCAGTGGATGACCAAGTAAGAACACATTACTGCCACTTTATTATGCTGTTTCAATATATGTTCACAAATGAAAATAGAAACAGAAAACTACAACGAGATGGTGCTCAAGGATTTAAATCAAGGTGTTGTAACCTTTCACAAACTCAAAATTGCTACACATCTGCATGTCTTATTGTAATAACAGGAGGTTGTCTAATATTTACTGGACACTGCGTATATCCTACTGATAGATTGACATGATTTTATTGACTGTCTGACTGTAAATTTAATCACAGTTTGAAACATTGAGGTATCCCACCCATGACTTAAGCAGTATCTTTGGCTGTGGGAAGTTTAAATCTGTCACCGTTACAATGGTCAGATGGAAATGTACTTTGTATTCTCTTTGCCAGAAGAAAAATAAATAGAATATTAATGAATATACTAATTTACACTATGATTTACCTATCTTAATTAAAGGAAAATGGATTGATTAATTAAGGATCTGTGATTGGATTAAGTAAATGTAGTACTTAACCATGTTTATTGAAAAATTAACTTTAACCTGAAAATAGGGGCATACAACGACTAACTGATTAATGTATCTAATGTAACTAATGTATCTTTTTTAAACTCCTTGCTGTGCTACTCTGACATATACAGAGCTCCAAAAAAGTCTTCATTTCTGCAAAATAGCAGCGTGCATTCTGAAACTATTCTAGACAGGAAGAAGGAGAGATTTTATCCTTACAAACAGAAGGCTCGCCCACATGATCACCTGGGACAGACTTGGCCAGTGCTTGAAGGCTACAAGGTTATGGGAGCCTGGGAATGTTTAACATCAAGAAAGCAATTACAGCATAGCAAGAGCAGAGGGAATTACACAGGAAATGTGAACAGTAACCCTTCACTGCCAAGGAAAATGAGAATATACCTTTATCTTTGCCAAGTTACAAGATACAATAGGGGAGGGTGGAATAAAAATATGATTATATATATAATCTAATCAACAACTTTATGTAATATATGTAATATCTAGTATTCTATTATATGGTGTAACCTGTTTACATTGTATTTCAAGGTGCAGCTTGGAGTATTAATGAAGTATACGTAGGCTCCATCTCTGGCATCTCTAGTGTTTTCTGTGCCTATAACAGGACAAAAAGCCCCATAGGATTATGATTTTGGAGTGTGCTTAGGAAGTGAGAGCATGGTTGTAAAGCAGATCAAAGCTCTGGGATTATGGTCTACCTAGGTGGTCTTCAAATTATCTTGTTCCTGTGCAGCTTTTGAGAGACATTTTTATTCCATGAACATATAAACTGGGGAGAAAAAACTTGGTTTTCCATTTCTAGCTGAGAGGGAGACTCCCTTCTCTCCTTCTCACCTTGTTCCCTGGTACTTAACTCTCTTGCTGCCACACCACGCAATACTGGGGTGCTTTACACAACATGATTTCTTAAAAGTACATATTAAAGGATACAGGTGGGAAATAACAACAAATTTTAGACCCTCAATTTAACAAGCAAAGTGCATCCATTTTCATATATTCTCCAGGGCTTCTATTCAGAAGGTATTTTTTTAGTCTCCTTTCTGGTACTTCTTATGCAAAGCCGCTAGTTACTAAAATGCTTCAAAGGAAGCACACTCCAATGCCTATATAATATATGTGGTAACATAGTTTAATAACATTATCTGAATCTCTATAAATAAAGGATATATACATAGATACATGGATATGGAGATATACATGATATATATATGTATATAAATATATATGTATATATATACATATATGTAAATACTTATGTATATATATGTATATACATATATATATATATATATATATATATATACATATATATATATATATATATATATATATACATATGTGTATATATACATATATCATGTATCTCTCTCTCTCTCTCTTATATATATAGGGGTATATATACATATATCATGTATCTCTCTCTCTCTTATATATATATATAGGGGTAAATATACATATATCATGTATCTCTTTCTCTCTCTCTCATATATATATATATATATATATATATATATATAGGGGTATATATACATATATCATGTATCTCTCTCTCTCTTATATATATATATATATATATTGGGGTATATATACATATATCATGTATCTCTCTCTCTTATATATATATATATATATATATATATATATATATATATATAGGGGTATATATACATATATCATGTATCTCTTTCTCTCTCTCTCTTATATATATATATATATATATATATATATATATATATATATATATATATAGGGGTATATATACATATATCATGTATCTCTTTCTCTCTCTCTCATATATATATATATATATATATATATATATATATATATATATATATATATATAGGGGTATATATACATACATCATGTATCTCTTTCTCTTATATATATATATATATATATATATATATATATAGGGGTACATATACATATATCATGTATCTCTCTCTCATATATATATATATATATATATATATATATATATATATATATATATATATATATATAGGGGTATATATACATATATCATGTATCTCTCCCTCTCTCATATATATATATATATATATATATATATATATATATATATATAGGGGTATATATACATATATCATGTATCATGTATCTCTCTCTCTCTCTCATATATATATATATATATATATATATATATATATATATATATATATATATAGGGGTATATATACATATATCATGTATCTCTCTCTCTCTCATATATATATATATATATATATATATATATATATATATGGGGGTATATATACATATATCATGTATCTCTCTCTCTCTCTCTTATATATATATATATATATATATATATATATATATATATAGGGGTACATATACATATATCATGTATCTCTCTCTCTCATACATATATATATATATATATATATATATATATATATATATATATATATTTATATATATATAGGGGTATATATACATATATCATGTATCTCTCTCTCTCTTTTATATATATATATATATATATAGGGGTATATATACATACATCATGTATCTCTTTCTCTTATATATATATATATATATATATATAGGGGTACATATACATATATCATGTATCTCTCTCTCTTATATATATATATATATATATATATATATAGGGGTATATATACATATATCATGTATCTCTCCCTCTCTCTTATATATATATATATATATAGGGGTATATATACATATATCATGTATCATGTATCTCTCTCTCTCTCTCATATATATATATATATATATATATATATATATATATATATATATATATATATATAGGGGTATATATACATATATCATGTATCTCTCTCGCTCTCTCTCTTATATATATATATATATATATATATATATATATATACATATATATATATATATATATATATATATATATATATAGGGGTACATATACATATATCATGTATCTCTCTCTCTCTCATATATATATATATATATATATATATATATATATATAGGGGTACATATACATATATCATGTATCTCTCTCTCTCTCTCTCTCTCTTATATATATATATCATGTATCTCTCTCTCTCTCTCTTTTATATATATATATATATATATATATATATATATATATATATATATATATATATAAAATGTATATATAATGTATATCTCCATATCCATCTCCATTCAGGCTCAAATATACACCTTTTTATTATTCTCTATATTCTCTACAATCTCTTTTGTTTCCATGTAATACCCATTTCTGAATTTCTGGGTCAATAAAATGCAATTAGTAAAGGGAAACCACACAAATATGTTGGCGTTACATAATTATCTTGTAGGATTTTGAGAAACGTTTTATCCATGGTAAACCAATAAGAACTGCGCCCTCATAACATTTTTGTTTACACAAACGTTTAAATGAAACACAATTTTGATAGGTTTATAAAATATGTAAATATGAAGTAAATGTAGAAACAAGACACTTGCTTTCATTGTCCAGCTTACATGATACAGATAAAAGCTAATTGCTGATTGGTTCCTGTGGTTAAATGCAAATTGTATACCTAATACAAAATAAACTGGCCCCCCCACTTTCAAACTGGCATGACACAAATAAAAGCTAATTACTAGTTGGTTGCTATGGATAAGTGTAAATATGCACCTAGGTGCAATATTAGTAAATAGCCATAAATGACTTGAAAACCACGTCAAAGACCAGGTATGCTATTGGAACTTTAAACGCACTGAATCACAGCTCCGTAATCCATCTCCTAGCAACCATTCACGGAACTCTCTATGATTTCCAACATCTCTTTATTATAGATGTATTCAAATCTTATGTTATACAGACCAGGTATGCTATTGGAACTTTTAGCCCACATGATCATAACTGTTTGTTATGGCTAAGGGTTACCGAGATAAACTTTTAGAACAGATTGATAGAAGCATTCACCTATAGCAGCTGCCTTTCCCGTAGAGCTCCTCACACTCGCAGGTACTCGGATGCCCCGAGGACTTCATTCTAGTGTAGTAAAAGTTTATCTATTGCAACTGTAGCGCAGAGGTGGAGGATTATTATTATTATTATTATTATTATTATTATTATTATCGTAGATTTAGAAAGTGCTCCGCTGTACCGTACAGTAGTGTAAACAGGACATACATAAAACTGGGACATACAAGGCAGACAAAATAAATGCAGACATGAAAATAAAGGGTATGGAGGACCCCACTCTTTAGAGAGCTTAAATTCTAAGAGAAAGAGGACACAGCTGAAACAAGAGGAGTAAGTGTGGCTCAGAGTGGAGATTGGGACGGTTGTGAGGGTGCATTAGTGTGAATAGTATTATAAGGTCACCTCTAAAAAAGAGATGGGTTTTCAGAGAGCGGAGAGAGTCTAAAGATTTGAAGAATGTGGTGGGAAAGCCTGATTGGGAATGGTAGGGAATTCCATAAGTGGGGAGCAGCACGGGAGAAGTCTTGAAGGCTGGAGAAGCGGTGGTTACCAGAGACAAGATAAGTCGCAGGTCAGAGGTAGATCTAAGAGGGCAAGAGGGATAGTATTTTGATATGAGATTTGAATTGTATGAAAGGGTGGTGATGTTGAGGGCTTTGTAGGTAAGGATGAGTAATTTTAATTTGATTCTGGAGGACACAGAGAGCCAGTGTAGGGATCTGCAAAGTGGTGCAGCAGATGTGGAGCAGTGAGAGAGGAAGCTCAGTCTTGCAGCAGACTTTAGCATGAATTAAAGTATGGATATATGGGTGTCAGGAATGCCAGATAGCAGGAGGTTGCAGTAGCCAAGACGGGAGATGATGAGAGAATGGATAAGAGTTTTGGTAGCATGTTGAGTAAGAAAATGGCGCATTCTGACAATGTTTTTAAGGTGGAGTTGACAGGACTGGGAGAGAGTCTGGATGTGAGGAATAAAGCAGAGGGTGGAGTCAAGTGTGACATCAAGGCAGCGTGCTTTGGTTTGCTGTTATGTATACAGTATACTCTCTGTTATAATGCCTCATATTAACAATTGGATTGTCTTGTTATATTTTCATATTCCGAATAAGTTAATAAAAGAATAAAAAGGAAAGTAAGGCACCTTTTTTAGCACAGGTCTGCTCCCCACATGCGCAACCAAAGAGCCATTGTTGCCAGAACTCCCTACAAATTAAATCAATACTTTACAGTATAATTTCAATACATTTCAGTAGATATTGTCTACTATTTGTTTCTTCAATATCTGTACGTAGGGTGAGTGCTCTAGAGACTAAGGCTATAGCTATTTGTGATTTAAATACAATACCTGAACAAATATGTAATTTCTTAAACCAATTTTTCATTTTCCTGTTCATGGTATTTTTCAGAGGACCTCCATTGTATATCAATTTTAGACACAAGGCCCCATTTAGAGACATGGGGCCTGAGTCATTAAGGAGAGCAAAGCATAAAAAAGGAGTAACATTTGCACCTGGGCAAAACCATGTTGCATTGGAGGGGGGCAGAAAATTTAAAATGTGGGGACAGATTTATAGTTGGGGTAGGGCATGTCCTAGATCGACTTTATATTTCAGTGTAATAATAAAGTTATTAAGTATTTGTGTGCTAGATGAAAAAACAGCCAGCATTTAACTTATGTGCAAAATAATAAACAAATTGCACCCCTTGCATTGTAACATGGTTTGTCCCAGAGAACATTTACTCCTTTTTTGCCTTAATGACTCAGGCCCATGCTCATTTTTTAAAGAAATGCATATGGTTAAGCCTCTTGAAAATGTTTGTCCAATATCAAACCATAATCAACTGAAGTCATCAACCGGAATACAGAAGTCAGTACCAGGAACAGTCCGAAAGTCGTTGGTCAGTAGCGAACAGGATAATCAGGGACAGGCCAAAGGTCAGGGCAGCAGCCCTGTAAACAGCCACAGTAGGCTGAATGATTAAACAGGGACACACGGCCCATCTGTCAGATTTTGCTGGGATGTGGCGGTGAATAGCAGAGTGTCCTGGCTGTCAGGGCAACAGCTGGGACACAGACAGGAGAAACAATAGGCGAGCCATTGCGGCGGCTCGTAACACTGTTTACTGAATTCATAGAGTACAGCGACCTTAATCTCATTTATATTGTAGATAACTATAAATCGATTTATCTTACTGTTTAAGATTTTAAATAATTTTTGAATTTTACTGATAAGCAGAGTTACTTTCACTCCTACATGTAATTAGACGGGACGTACAATCTTACACAGGTGTTCAGAGAACATTATAAACTATTAGGACTATAAATAAGAGGCAGTATCCCCCACATATTGTTGCCTTGAAGAAGACCGCTGGATAGTAGAAACGCGTTGGGTAGAAAGAACAGGGAAGAATCTCTTGCATACCAATTGATTAAAAGTTGTTTACCCAGGTTGTATAAGATCTTTCTTCTGTTTGTAACATCACTGAACTCTAGTAGGCAAGCTGATTCTACCCCAGTCAGGGATTGTCATTACCATTTGTTTTTTATATATGTTTGTTTATACTGTGATTTTACTAATAAAGGGAGTAATGCACAATATATCCCATTTTTTATTTACTTTACATATCAACCTAAAACAACCTTTGAGACATCGTTGGGGGAGATAAAGAAATAAGAATAGAAAGTCATATGGATTGATGGAAATCAGTATCACATGCACCTTTAAGTTTTCCTCAATAAGCATACACACGAAGGGGAAGTGTTCTGGAGGAGGGCTTCCTACTTAAACTCTCATTACGTTTTCTGGTTTAAGGAGCTTTTCCATCATTTTGGAAGTAAGCATAAACACGAAAGGACTTCTCTGTGTGGACATGGTGGTACTTAATATTTCCTTCACCTGTTCATTAAAATAATTCTATAATCTGAAAATAGAACATACTGCACCATGTTGCGATTTTCTTTTTACATTAAATATATATCTACTACCCACAATTTGAGGAAAAAGACTTATCTTTATCTGTGGAGTTTGAAGCATCAGCAGTTACATTCTAATACCTATATTTGTAACTTCTGTGTGGACTTTGTTTATGAACATTTACTGTTACCCCAGATTTGGTGGTTTTAGTTAGTCATTATATTTAGCGTGCCTATAGATGCAGAACACCAATTGAGTTCTATATGTTTTACCGAATTGCCTTGGGGCTCTGCTTACTATCAGTAACTGGTCATTACTGACCACCCTTATTGGTGCTTTTATTGCCAGCAGACGCTCACCAATTGTAAGTCCCAACAGAGTGGTGTGTGCAGCTGCCTCAGCACCTCTTTGTTGGTGGCTGTGACTGTTTCCTTCTGAGAGAAGAGGGTAGCAGACAGCTAATGGCACATGTTACACTATTGCCTGCAGTGGTTAGGTAGAGAAAGGCACATTTGTTCTCCACTAGTATTAATGGGATTTTTTTGGGATGTATTGACTCACATATCATGACCTTACCAGTTTTGAAAATATGTATCAGTAGGTTTAGGGTAACTTCATCAACATGTACGACTCTTAATTTAACTGAATTTATTATGTAAATATAATGTGCAGCTAATTTAAATCATGCCTAAGGCATTTATGACGCGATGGAGGGTGTGTGCATTCATAATTTTACATTGCAATTAGGAGTTTATTCAGATTATAATATTAATGTTAGTTTTTTTTATAAACTGCACAAGAGGTCTGCTTTAGTGAGCCAGTGTATAAAATCTCTTTGTACATGGACGCTGGTCTGTGCAGGAATGGAAGCAGTTTTAAACAAAATCGAGCCCTGTACAGTAATCATTTAGGGGCTTCCTACATAGTGAATGCTAAGTACAATTTGCATGCCTCATTAACAGCAATATTACGCATCTCTATTGCATCTCAGATGACATTATACAGCCCCCGGCACTCAAACCACCTACTGCACAGAACCCCATTTCATTTGAAGTATGTCTCCTCCTCAGGGCTGCCAAGAAGAATTCAGGGCCCGGGTACAACAAATTCATGGGGCCCCCCTCATAGTGAAGCCCCAAAATTTTTTTGCGCCGCCATACGGCGGCGCAAAAAAAATTAGGTATATGGTCATATATTCAGGGGCGTGGCTAGCCAAACGGCAGTGCAAAATTTTTTGGGGGTGTGGTCATGCATTTGGGGGCGTGGCAAATGTGCCATTGGGCGCGTGGCTAACATAAAAACCACTAGGCTCTCAATTCGCCGGAGCGTCACATATGTTCAAGCACTCCTGACTTTCAGGACATCTACCACCACAGGGTAGTATACAAACAATGCAGTGTGTACACAAACAGTTCAGTCTTGGCCTACACCTTACATTGGACACAACATTCACCAAAAATTGGTATTGTCCCTACTAGAATCACAACATTTCACACACTGTGCTGCTCTCTCCTACCTGTTCTTCTCACTTTCTCCACCTGTGGCTGCTGCTTTCTTTAGTTGTGGCTTGTCCGGATCCAGAAATGTTGAAGGACCTATTTTGAAAAAAAAATGGCTACATTTAGAAAATTACAGCCAGCCCCAGCGTTAAATCAATAGCACCCACGATTAATAATTAGGCCTTCCTCCAGCCCCAACATTAAAATAATACTATTCACATTTAATAAATAAACCTATATCCCTTCCTGCAAACAGCCCCAGCAATACCTATTTCCCGCAACCATCACTGCCATTAAATAATTCATAGTCACATTTAATAAATAGACCTCATTCTCCCTAAACTCACCCCAAGATTCAATAGCCCCCAAACCACCCCATCTTAAATTAATAGTCCCTACTATTAAATTGCCTCACCATCACCCTACAAACAAAATAGCGCCCATTAATTAGCTGCCACCTACCTCACACACACTACATTGCAACAAGCCCCCTGTGCCATTACACACACAATACTGTGCCCCTTCATCACAACTACACTGTACCCCCTTATGCTCACACTGCGACCTCCATGCTGCTTTTCCCCCTTCTTTTTTACTTTGTGCCTCTCTCCCACTTTTTTTCCCCTCCTCTGTTCCTCTTTCCCCAATTTTTTTTTATTCCTCTGTGACTCTCTCCTTTTTTTCCTCCTCTGTTCCTCTCTCCCACTTTCTTTTTTATTCCCCTGTGGCTCTCTCCTTTTTTTCCCTCCTCTGTTCCTCTCTCCCACTTTTTTTCCCCTCCTCTGTTCCTCTTTCCCCAATTTTTTTTTATTCCTCTGTGGCTCTCTCCTTTTTTTCCTCCTCTGTTTCTCTGTCCCCTTTCTTTATAGTACTGTCCCTCTCTGTTTTCCTCCCCTTGCCTCTCCGTTTCTTTACTTACCTTTTGTCAACTTCTTTCTTTTCTTTTCTGCTCTTCTGTCTCCTCTTCTGTCTTCTTTCTTCCTGCTGGCTGCGGCGCTCCTCACTGACTGACAGGCGTGACTTGATGACGTCACGCCCGGCAGTCAGTGTGAATGGAGGAGAGGAGGGACACGGCGCCGCGCGATCACGTGAGTATTTATTTTATTTATTTTTTTTTAATTTATTCTTCCTCCCAGCTCCCAAGAAACCCAAGACCCCCCCCTCCCCCCCCCCCCCCCCCCCCCCCCGCGGGAAAAAAAAAAAAAAAAAAGTTAGAAAAAAAAGCGCAAGACAGAAAAATTAAAAAAAAAAAAATTAATTAGCAGCGGGGGCCCGGCCCGGGCCCCCTGGCATGGCCGGGCCCGGGTAAACTGTACCCGCTCCCCCCCCCTCTCGGCGGCCCTGCTCCTCCTGCAATGCGGTCAGAGAGGAGGCGCATTGCTTCATTACAAAAGTTAAGCTATCATTGCAGATTACACCTGCAAAGCCCTTAGTGACTCACAGAGGCTACCGTGCTATATATTCACTGAACCAGATGTAACTGCATATGCCTGTGCAGCAGCTTGTTGTTTCAGCTTCAGTAAACAGCAGGCCAGGCTCTGGAGGTACTTACAGTGTCAGGAGGTGTTGACAATCATGTCCAAAATTGCCAAGAGGTGAGTGTTTATGATTTCTACTATATTTTGGTGATATTTCATACTTGCCTTCTCTACTAGAATTTCCAGGAGGCTCCCGAATTTCGAGGAGTCCTCCCAGACTCCCGGAAGAGTAGACATCCTGCTGGACTATGATGAAGGTGGTGCCTAATGATGCAAATTTGCATAATCAAGCCCCACCCCCCGCTATGCAATGCCAAGATTTTGTGCATTTCATAGCAGGGGTCGGGGCCATGGTGATGCAATGACATCACCGTGTCCCGTCATACCACTGTCACATGACCTCCAGGAGGGACGGTAATAAAACTTGGCAAGTATGTAATATTTAGTACATAGATGTGTAAAGGAAAATTGACTGTGCAGAGTATTGTACTTGGCACCATATACAGTTTTGCATATAAAACTTGGCCCCAGATATGGCACTGTATTTCAAAGTTCCTCATATAGAGTTAGGAGTAAGTCCAGCTAGAACAGATGCACACTAGGGGAAAAGAGGGGTGGTCATTTGCCTGGAAACCCTCTACCTCCTGCCTGAAACATATCCTCTCAGTCAGCTCACCTGCATTTCCCACTGATTTCACTCACTTTGCTCACTTAACAGTCAGCTGGCGCAGGACAGAAATGAGAAGCGTCTGATTGGTCCACAGACAAACAGTATTTTTCATTCATCCCCATGAAGCTGTGTATTGGTCACGATGACGACCATGTGATCATACAGTGCAAGAGTGGACATGTTGTAGACAAGTGCAGCCAAGCAGAGGGAAATGTGATCTCTGCCCCTAGCAGATATATCCTCTCCATACTAAGCACCTCAGCTTTCATTATATTAAATTTTAAGCAGTCGTTTGACTTTATATACTATTCATTAAATTATGTGAAAAAACATATACAATGTCAAATATTTATTCATCCACATACATGGTGAAATTTATTATAGTCACTGGGTAATTCTGAACTGTTTTATTACATTTTTGAAAGAGTCAAATTTAGAATATACATAGAAGTAAAATCAAATGAATGTGCCATATATATATGTATATATATATATATATATATATATATATATATATATATATATATATATACATATATATATATATATATATGGACAGACACATATATGTATATGGACAGACACATATATGTATATACAAGTTAACCCGTGCATGATACTCTTGCATTCTAGTCAAATCAAGCTACTTAAGGGATTAAAAACTCCCCACTGTCACCCCTGGCAACCACCAACCACTCCCAACTGTCACTTCTCCTTCAAGAAATATATAGGTCAGTGTATAACTCTGCCCAGCAGGTGGCGCTGCAGCTTGTTTTTTGTTTTTTTTTCACACACGCCACTAGGCATTTATATAGTAGATATATATATATATATATATATATATATATATATATGTATATATATTGTGGCAAAAATGGTTATTTGCTACACCTTTCCAGCATGGGGAAAGATAAAATTCCAGAGAGTTTGCAGGTACAGCCTGCAGACTGGGTTAAATTCCCACTTAGTCTTTCCCACAGCACACAGACACACAGGTGCACAACATGGGTGTGGTTGATGTGGTGTGTGTATGTGTATAAAAGGTTTGTGGGATCTGGTGGGCGGGGCTTCTGATGCTGGCAAGCAGCCGGACGATAGTCAGGGACTGTGGGCTGAGATAGTGTGTGAGGAAGCCATGGATTATTTGTGTTTGTGATGAGCTGTTTTATGCTGCAAATAAAACAGCTGCTGCTTGAGAATACCTGGAGCAAGGAGTCTTTATTTGGTGATTTCTACTATATATTTATATATTATAATTTAAGTTAGAAAATTAGGGTTGGATGTAAATAAATTACGGGGAAGGTGGAGATTGTTTTTACTTCTCGTCCAGTTGTTCCGCATAACCAGGGATGCAATGCAAGAGAACTCAAAGGGCAGGCCTCATGCATTAACCAGTGGTTGAGTGCTATATTAAAAGGGAGAATGCATTGGGCTGGAGGATGATTAGAGCTTGTTGAGTGCTAGTCACGTCCTCTGAATGAGCTGATCATGCCCCCTCCACATTCAAACCCTTGGAAACCCACCTCTAGAAATCCTGGGACTGCCTATGTAGAAGATGCATTTTTTTCACTTTGGCAAAACCATGTTGTGCTGCAGGTTTAAATATAAATATAAATTCTGTGGACAGATTTAGAGCTGGGAGAGAGGTGTGTCCTAGCTCAGCTCTACATCACAGCGTAAAAATAAGGCTCCAGTATTTGTGTGCTACATGAAGAAACAGGCAGTAGTTTCCCTGCATGTAGAGAACTGCAGTTGTACCCCTTGCATTGTAACATGGTTTATCCAGGTGCAAATGTTCACCCTTCAACTGGATTCACTCCTAAATGTAAATATATAATCTATACCCAACCTGTAGAGAGAACAGGGCCAGCAATCAATGTTGATATACATGAGTTTACTTCCTCTGACAAGCACAATAACATACATTTATATATAGATATCTCTTCCCTTGTCTCAAAATATCTCCCAGCTTGTCCCCTCTGCTCTGCCCAAGACTTGCACCTCACACCCACACTCATTCCACCCTCATACAAGACTTTCCCCTTGCCTCTAGACCTTCAAACACGTCATGAAAACTAATCTCTTTTCTTTAACACAATTCTGAGCCACCTTCTTAACCTCTCTAAGCTCTTCTACCCAATTACCATCACACTACACAGTTCACACAAACTTACATTTATTCTCTTTCTCCATCCAAAAACCCTCGACCCCTGACTGGATCACATAACCCGACTAAGCACTTTTCCCATTGCTATTTGGCATCATCAATATGCAACAATTGTCACTTAACCTCATGTATCAAACTCCTATTTCCCTATCATTTATAAGCTTGCAAGCAGGGCCCTCGTAATGCTTTGTACCTAGTCTTGTTTATTACTATTTATATCCTGATGCTTGTTGACCAGAACTTATTTAGATGCTCAGCCGCTGCATTATTGAATTAATTCCCAGACACCATGTCATATTCAGTTGCCCAGTATCAATGCCAAATGATTAGATATGTGTCCAATTTGACCAAACTGCTCAGATACACTTCCAGCAATCAATCTGTGCAATTGTTCTGAGTGCAGTTAACCTATGGTCACACACAAATGAAGGTTGCTATCATTGGCTGAGCATATTTACCAGCTAGACTGATGAAAACATTATCATTCCTGCTTATAAGCTGCACACAGTCATTGGTCCAATTTCATCAAAAGTGATTGCTCTGTGTATAGTTGGCATAAGTGATGCTCCATAGCAGTCAGAACCCTGTAAAGCCAATGATAATTTACAAGTATCTAAGCTGAATTTACAGATTTTGGGCCTTTCCTGCACACTTTGTAATACCCTATGTAAAGTTCTAAGAATGCCATTTATAGATCCCATGACATTGTAGAGTGCCTGGCAAAGATAGGTGACTTGTGGCTCTCCAGCTTTTGAGGATGTAGAAATCCATACAAGTCCAATATGCTGGGACTTAGAATGCTTAAGTCTTGCCTATGAGTTTCAACTAAAGAAAATATTTTTAAGGTTAAAGTTCTCATATTGACAGAGAAATTAGTATCATAAACTGTTCAGCTCTCTTTTTTTTGTAAACTGGGCTCTTACTCAAAACTATACGATCTCTACTTCACTCATAAATCAACAGATCTTATGAACAAGCAAGTAGTTGAGATAGGAACCAAGAATAAAAGACAAAGATGAGATGATATGAGGGCAATTTCCCATGACATGACTGGAGAGTTTACTTGTCGTGTGTTTACCTTACTCATGTTAAGCAAAATTCCAGAACTTTGTTACTATATATCGTACAAAGATGGGATGCTGCTACTGATGATATTTAGAATTATTCTATTATTTAAATTATATGCTTGCTTGAGTTGATCCTATTATGGCTTTTATGCATTCACTGATATATAGTCCAATATGGACCATGTGACACAAGTGCGTCGGCATTTAGTACATAGAATCTGCAGAATTTGGACAAAAAAATCTGATATTAGTGAATTAGAATAATATAAAATAATACATTTTTTTATCAACTCTATTTCTCTAACAGCTAAGAAGTCATTTCAAAGATTTATTTGTCATGTCTGACTCTATATTAATTAAAACAGCATATACAGTAGCATTTCTAAAATATACACCACAAGAATTGGAGAAAGATAACCCACATTCAGGGCTAAAGTACATTCGTATCATTTTGATACGAGCTTTGGCCTGTTTTATATCAGGTAATGGATAATGTAGAAGGTTACCTAATCAGGACCAAATAGGGAAATTGCCCTGTGCCCAAAATTTCCTTAGGCTCCACATATTAAGCTGGGCACCAGGTATCAGCTGCAAATATTACTGGTATCCAGTTTTATATGCAGAGCCAAACTGTATCTGATGCCAAGTCTTATGTGCAGAGATATAACCAGTGCCCGATCTAATATACAGAGTCATATCTGTAATATTCAGCCTTATCTGGTGCCCAGTTTAAAATTAAGAGCAATATCAAATGCCAAGTACAATATGCAGAGCCATATTTGGTGCCATCTCTCCAGGGGCTTGTGTGGCTCCTGGGTACCAGCCAAACTTACATTTAACAATAAACCAAGTGACAGCATCGAAACCTGTCTCAATACAGGCAATGATCTAAGTATGCAAGCAGCTTTGTAATATTCTCATATAATCACAGCGCAAATCTTAAGTAATTTGGCCAGTTACATGTTGTCTGTTCAATTAGTTGCAGCCCAAGATCCTGTTTCTGTTAGTACTTTTTAAACTACGTACAATATCTCAGTCTACATTTCAGCATTCATTGATCGCTGCAGGTAACCAGGCAATTTACCTTCATCTCTTTTGTCAAACATTAACTCTCTACAAGTGTCACATTGCTTTCCATGATTTGTATACTTGAGTGGAGTTTTTTGTGCGAATATTTTTTAGATGAGATCCACGCAATACTGAGTTTCTGTTTCCATGGTTACTCTATTTTTTGTAGATAGTCACTTGCATGTCTTATTTCTATACTTTACTTTAAATAATATGTTTATGGCTTCATACAGTATTGTTTAGATACAGTGGTCAAAGTGGAAATTTAGAACTGGCAGTATAGAATTTTAGAAGTGGCGGCATGAAAAATGTAATGGGAATGTAAGTGAATGGAATTTGATAGTTTTTAATTAAATTAATTAATTAGAAGTGGCGGTATGGCATACCCCCACTTAGACCACTGTTTAGAAATATATCTAATTACTGTATTATTTAATTTTTTTTGCAATTGTTTGTTTACAAGGTTCATTTTAATAGGCATCAAGCTTGCAGCTGATAAAGACATTGCAGTGAATCATTGGTCTTTCTTAAGGCTTGTTAAAATATTAATTTTTTCACCCCAACTTCTGTTATATTTTACAAATTATGAACTATGCTTGGTTGGAAGGTGAACAGGGGCAAGGGGAGGGATTTTAATCCCTTTAAGTAGATACAGTTTACTCATACTTGTCAACTTGTCCCAGAGGGGTGATCTCCAAAGTTGGCCGTATATTGGGGTGTGACCACACTAATTGCGTCATTAGGCCCCGCCCCCTGCTATACAATACCACTGTCAGGGGGCGGGGCCAGGATGACACAATTAACCCCGCCCCCACCCACTTCACCAACGAACCGGGCAGGATACGAGAGGTTGCCCTGCTCTCCCGGGAGACCGGGAGAGCTCCCAAAAATGTGTGAGTCTCCCGGACATTCCGAGAGAGTAGGCAACTATGAGAGTAGGCAACTATGAGTTTGCCTAAACTTTGTTCAAAAATGCAGTGGAGTTTGGCGGAAGAAACATTCCTGTGTGCACTCAAAATAAACATATAACATATGTGTAGTTAACTTTTAGCTTAGAAGAAAAAGAGTGAGTTTTTTAAGTGCATTCGATATCTATGGTGTGTAGCAGTAGTGCTTATGAGTACAGATAAATAAATGGTTATAAAATTAAAAATCCACAAATCAATTCAGCAAATAATTAGTTAAAATATTGCTTTTTTGACAGTAAGTTTGTGAATAGCTGGGTTAATCCACCCCCCAGAGTCATCTTGTTATTTCACTGTGTCACTGATTAGAATCGGAACTAGGCAGGGTGTTTGGAAGCATCATTTTTGAACTTTTGGCATTTTAATTCGGTATTGTTTTGTTGCAAAATTTACAGATATCCTGAGTATATGACGATAATTTGAACCCCCAGTTGCTTTATTTAATAGATTGGGAAAAAAAAACTTACCAATCCAGGAAGGAGGATGCTGGGTCCCAGGCACCGCTGAATTGGTAAGATAGAAGAAAAGACAGAAGAAATAGAAGAAAGAAGGTCAAGTATGGTGAGTAAAGAAACGGAGGGGAATGGTGATAGGAGACATCAATGGAGGGGCAAAAGAATGAAGGAGGGGGCCTAGCGAGGATGCAGAGGGCGCAGAGCGAGGATGCAGAGGGGGCAGAGTGAGTGGATGCAGGGGGCACAGAGTGTGTGGATGCAGATGATGCAGGGGCACACAGTGTGTGGATGCAGGGGGCACAGAGTGTGTGGATTAAGGGGGCACAGTGTGTGGATGCAGGGGCTACAGAGTGTGTGGATGCAGGGGGCACAGAGTGTGTGGGTGAAGGGGGCACAGAGTGTGTGGATGCAGGGGACACAGAGTGTGTCTATACAGGGGGCACAGAGTGTGTGGATGCAGGGGGCACAGAGTGTGTGGATGCAGGGGACACAGAGTGTGTCTATACAGGGGGCACAGAGTGTGTGGAGATGAAGGAGGTCACAGAGTGTGTGAAGATGAAGGAGGGTACAGTGTGAGTTAGCTGTAAATTATTTCAGAAATATCAAATCTAATGGCGCTGAGATCTTAGGTATCGCTAATTACATATACTGTATGTGAAGTAGCTGTTGTCTCAGAGTTCTGTGCGACCCTGTTTATACATATAGAAGATAAAGATGGACAAACTGCACTCTTTAACCACAAATGTATATACAATTTTACAAGTCAAAACAGATTTCTTTTAAACCACTTTATTTTAAAATAAAAAAGATAAATGAATGCATTTAAAATAAATTAGACAATGGGCCTGATTTATTAAGAAAAGTAAAGCAAGAAAATCAAGTAACTTTGCACCTTGGCAAAACCATGTTGCATCTGAGAGGGAGGTAAATTTAAAATGTGATGGCGGATTTATAGTTGCGGTAGGGCATGTCCTAGATCAACTTTAAAATTCAATGTACAAATAAGCTATCAAGTATTTGTGTGCTACATAAAAAAACAGCCAGTATTTAACTTATGTGCAAAATAATAAACTAATTTACACCCCCTGCATTGTATCATGGTTTTGTCCAGGAGAAATCTTACTCATTTTTTTGCCTTACTTTCTTTAATGAATCAGGCCCAATGTATTTGCAACAAACAAAACATATGATACCATATATTGATTGAGTGCAGATTATTATATCCCAACTAAAAATCACTCTATATACTATTATCTGATTTATCCATAATAAAGACATATAAGTGCCCATCACGTAGCGATCATGACGGGATACGTGTACTTTCCTCTTTTCTGAATATATATAAAAAAGATTGATCCACTGTAAGAGGAACTATTCATTAAGAAGAGTTGTGAGCCTGAAAATGAAATAAGACCACTAGCACTTGACAAGGGAGTTAAGTAATTTACTTACAGTTGCCACTTTTGCAAGTTGCTAACTTTATATCACTAAAGTACCAACTATTTTATTTTTTTTTCCAGCCAGAAAACAAAATTTAATGGCAGGAAAATCTGAAATACCTCTTCTTTTAGTGGACACTTTGTTAGTTGGTTTCCAATCTGTTTTCACATGCATTTTTTATGACACATATTATTTTGAAAGAAATCTTCATCAAGTATTTAGAGGCATCAGGATTTTATTGCAATCAGAGAATTGTTAACAGCTGTGACTGGCTGCATCAATGCACTTAAGAGACGGCTTTAGTCTTTAAAGTAATAGATACAGCAATAGATTATTTGTTAATCCAAACAGTGATTTTTCCTCTTTTCGAAGCTGCATAGTTTGTGCAGACTAAAACATATCTTTTATTAACTTTTTTTTGTGTCAGGAATTGTATATTTAATACATCTGCAATGGTTCACTATTGTATAGTACAGTATCTATCTTTCAATGTCTAGAACTAGAGACTCAAATTTAATATGAGAGAAATGTTATATAGAACAGTGTATTGTCTCTTGATTGCATGTATAATATCTGCCTAGATTTGAATCTCAGACTTTACCACAATTATTGTGATTTATTACATGTTTTCTGCTGCTGTCTTGTAAAGAACCGAATGCATTAGCTCGTTATTTTCTACCTAGAGTGGCATACATTTCACTCATTATGTTCTGGTCTGATTTTTGTTCTACCACATTTTGCAGTAACCTAGTCAGACTTGCATAATTGATCCATAATTGATCCATAAGGTGTTTTTAACATTTAACAATTATTTAATGCAGATAAAGTTAATTCAACTATTAAAGTTTACATTCCACTGTTGCGCTAATAAAAAAGTAAAATAGTACCTCCCAACTCCACCCCAGACAGCTGAACATCCTGCCACGTTTTTAGGGCAGTGTCCAAATGGGATCTAAAATAGGTAAAAAAGTTGAAAAAACAGTAATTTGAGCTTCTGTGACATCAATGGCCCTGCTGCTGTGTATGAATGAACCATTCCAGTCTGCTATGTTAGAGAAGCTTCTCCCTCCAAACATGGAAACTTGCTGTGTATGAATGAACCAATTCAATCTGCTGTGTTAGAGAAGCTCCTCCCTCCAAACATGGAAACCTGCTGTGTATGAATGAACCAGTCCAGTCTGCTATGCTAGAGAAGCTCCTCCCTCCAAACATGGAAATCTGCGGTAGAGGAGTGAAAGAAAGTATGGTAGACTTCTTTAGCTAAGTATAAAACTACAGTTATTTCACATATAGTTTTCAGCTCAGTAACACACAGCATTTGTTATACATTAATATCAAATAACGTCCTTCTTTGCTTTTTTAGATTCAATCACCGACTCTGTGGCGACAGCCATTTTTTTGGGGGTGAACCAGAACTCTGCCTATTAATTCACTAGGAACTAATGACATAACAGAGGTGGGAGTCATCTCCTCCCTTGTGCCTCTGTGATGCTACTAGCTCCCGGTGAGTCGATTGGCTGGACATTGGTTCAAGCCACAAAATGGCAACCCACTGTTTTGGGTAGACTTTTAACTTATTTGAGTCTGGGAGCAGGTTTATGAAAAAAAACTTGCATTTTATTTTTATTACAGATAACAAAAACAAGAGGCCTTCACTGCAATACCCACTAGTAACAGATGCTAGATTGTTAATGTGCTACAGTCTGGCATCAGACTATTCTCAAGAAAGTAGTCTGCCAGACTTCTTGTAAATGAGCTGACAATTGAACATAAATTTAAACTTGTCACAGGTCTCCAAGCAATGCATATTTAAATGTCATGTGAACAACGTTGTTTTATCAGAGAGTAGAATATTGTAAAAATATCCGCAGAGAATCATATAATTTAATTAGGATCCAGAATCAAAGGTTTCTTTTCCAAGGAAGAATGAGAATGAAACTTACCTAGAACTGGAAAATTATCCTAGTGAATAAACAGAAAAAAAACCGTAATGTGAATATTATTAGCTAATAAATAATATAGGGATATGGAAATTCTTCTTTGCATTAATTATCAGTCTTTTTTTATATAGTACCAACATACTAAGTAGCACAGTACAAGAAGATCATTTTATTCGGGCATATCGGTCCCTGTCTCAGTGGAACTTACAATCTAATTTCCTTTCAATAGGCTCACAAAAAGGCATACCAAATCCAGCTTAGTCAGCAGCCAATCAACGTATCAGTATGTTTTGGGATTTTGGGAAGAAACCCAATAGAAGTCTTCACAGACATCAGGAAAACACATGGGTCCCATACAGATAACACCCAAGTCCATAGCATTGTGAAGCAGCAATGCTAACCACTGTGCCCATGTTGATAACTTACCTTTAGGTAATAACAACTAGACTCCCACCGAGTTGATATAATCATGTGGCTCTCAGGTATATCTATCTATTGGACATTGTGATTTTAAGATTACGGAATGAATTTCACAATGAAAAAGATCGTATTATAGGAATCATAATAACGTATTTATCAGTTTGTGGATGAGAAGTTATTTGTTATATTATGGTATAATTCAATAGTTTTGTAGATCTATTTATTTATGAAACTGTGATACCTTGACCACTGTCAACAAATTCCTCTTCTTATATTTAGTACAACAATTTGTGTTACTATTAAATCTGGCCCCTTATATATTTATTTACATCTCAAGTTTTTTTCAGTCTATTTATTTATGTACTTGACAGTTCCCCAATATTGTGTGAGTCCGAGTAGTAGGGACTATGGATGGCAAGAACCACTGGGGAAGAGACTGATGTGACTCATTTTAATATTCTCTGCATAATTTGTAGGTGGAAATAATTATCAATTAATAAATAAAAAATGTATAATTGCTTTGAGTAAAGACCATCTTATGTTTGCATGATTGCTGTAGTGGTGTGCATTAAATCCATGATACATGTTGTAGGTTATATACGCAGGAAACCAGTCTGATCGCTCTGCATATGAGTTCTTAGCAGGGGTTACAGGCCTCCGGACAGAACTGAGATGTTGACAAAGGTTGAAGCATGTGTTATCAAATGAATGCAGAAAGTGACAATTCTGGTACTGTAGAAGAAGATGTAAATAAGCACACCAGCTAGCTCAGAAAGAATTAACAAATAGATGGGATGCAAATACGTTTCCATGATTTACACAAAGGAATCCTCATCCTCACTGCTGCTAAAATCCTCTGTGCTGTTGACCTGCCTTTTAACCATCAGTGGTAAAAATATTTGAATGAAAAATAAAAAAATAAATCTACCATTTGTGTGTGCTGTGAAGGATTCCATACTTTAATATTAGTAATTATATTAGACCACTCTACCCTGGTGTATGTTTTTATAATCGTACCACAAGGTAGGGTGGTATAATAAAGTTGACTCAATCCAAAGTCTGTACAAGCGGCCACTTATTTACAAAAACTTGCCAAATTAATGCATTTATAATTTGCAACACAGTATGGTACAGCTTTAGATCAGCTGCATTTCATCTTATAAATAAAAATACAGAAAAAAGTAAATGGAAAAAGTGGGAGAGAACATAGAAAAAACCCGAAAACAGTATGGATTCTGTAATGTAAGGTAAGGTATGTGGACTGTATGTTATGTTTACTTGCAATTTTATACATTATACGTAAGAAAAGTTAATATACTGATAATGTCTTCTTGCGACTCTCCAAACTCTTACATGTGTAGAGATAAAAAGATAAGATGAAAATTTCCATAATTGTAAAGTACTATATTTATACCCTCCTAAGAAAGTCAGAAACTATATTTTATCTATTTGAAAGTCTTTTCTCAGAAATCAGCTTCTTGTGTTATCACAAAATCTCTTGAGGCTAATAATGTTTTCTGTTTTTCATACAGAAAATAGGTTGTGCGAGTGATAAAGGGAAGCCACAAGATGTTCTGAATGTGACAAGTCGGCTGATCTTGAGAGATGTACGAAATGTTTATGGTGACAAGTGAGGTGCAGAAATGAGAGCCCTGCGTTGCTCATTCTCTATACAGTGTGTTAGTGGTATATCCACAAGAGACTGACATCAGCACACTAATGTACAGGTAATTTGTATCTAATTAGCTGACGAGGATATAAGTGATCCCAGCTCCAGATCAGAAGCATTGCCAACAAGAGCAGATAAATAATTGTAAGATACATAATGGACTAATGATTCAGAGGCCAACAAAGGCAACTCTCATAGAGTAAAGAGATTTATATTGTTGTAATGTATGGATAGTGATACAGAAATGGTTTTACACTGTGTGCAATTGGTTTAAATAAAATACGCAGGAAGCTAGTTTTGTAAATGAAGTACACCATGTATTCAGCATCAGTCTAGGGGGATGCAATTGCTGGGCGTAGAAGCAAATGTGATTACCGCCTAAATTATTAACTTCCAAAGTGATGGAAAATCACAGTTAAACAACACAGCTGAACAAACAGGGATCTGAGGACAACCAACAACAGTCTGATATATCCAGAATCTGCATTCATCTTCTCATTGCCCATGTAACCTTTGTATATTAAAACATTTTACACCTTGTGAAATAAAGACATAACAATTGTGAATGATGAAATAAGGTCACAACTTTTATTTAAAGTTGGACCAATTTGAGCGTTGGCACCAAAACAGCTCTGCAAGACCTAGAACCGATGGGTACGTTCTTCCACCCTCTGAGTTAAGGTCTTCAAAGGTTTTACATTTCCTCTCCTGATGCTCAATACATGGTGTACTTTTGCATTTTTATGTACAAGCAGAAATGGCAGCTCCTTTGCTGGTTATAGCAGTGTGCTGGGCGAATTTTGTCTGTGAGAGAGAGGATTTGTTGTTATGGATTGAACTTTAATCAGAGAGAGCAAATCCTACACTAATGTTCAACATGGATCAAAGCAAATTCCTAGGAGAAGGTGAATATTCACTCCTACTGAGTAATAAAAATAATAGTTCCTGTTCCTAGAGGACCAACACCCCCAAATATCATTCTACTTTTTAATCAAGATTGACAAATCACTTGAGACCCCACCAGGGGGATCAACAGTAAAAGAAGAAAATAAGAAACAGTACATAAATCTATTATATCTAGTTTATAAAAATAACAAAACAGTCACATTACCAAAAAATTATTTATTAATTGTTAGGGCCACGGCTATTTGATAAGCTTTTAGAACTGGAATAGTAGAGGTCTTCACTTTTAGCAGCCGCCTTTCCTGCAGAACTAAATATGTTCGGATGTACTTGAATGCCTCCAGGACTTAACTCTATGGTAGTAAATATATTCTTTCTAGCTGGATCATAAAACTATATATAATAAATTCATCAACACTAGTAGCGAAATATTCATCCCAGTTTGTATTTATGAAGTCTCTCCTCAAGTCATCCAATATCAGTATCACAATTAATTTTCATGCAACAGTCAGTGTTAATCCAGAGGACCCATGTAAAGAGTAAATCTTTAGCTAGAATACTTGCAGTGAAATGTCATCTCCATTGGATCTGTGTAAAGGTCCTCCTGAGATGTAGCAGATCTTGTAGTACCAGAATAAATGTAACCAGAAAACCTAATACTAGTAATAGTATATACTGAAAAGATACAACTAGTGACTAATATCTTTACGTGTTTCATTGTAGCAGTGAGAACTTCATTAGAGCAATAAGCAAAATACCCCTCTTCACACACACACACACACACACACACACACACACATATATATATATATATATATATATATATATAGTGTAATCTTAATTGTAGACATTTGTGCAGCTGTGTGCCTAATGGTTTCTAACAAGTACATAAACAGTAGTATATGGGATTAATTCCAGAACTCCAAACCTATTGGAACATGTGGACAAGGTTGTATAACACTACGTAGGCACCTCCTATCTCAGAGACACAATGCACATACTGAACATCCTGGATAATGATGATACATTTGGTGTACAATTGACATCCATTCACTCTACTGTATATGAATATCATGCAAAGTGAAAGGACAATGGCCGCTCAAAGAATGCTAGAGGAACCAGATTAATTTCTCAGTTAGTACCTCATACAGCTTTAAGGAGCTGCAATGGCAACTAAATTTGCACCTAGCTTTTCAAATCTCTACATAAGTATATATATATATATATATATATATATATATATATATATATATATATACAGTACTGTGCAAAAGATTTAGGCAGGTATGGAAAAAATGCCACACAATAAGAATGCTTTCAAAAATAGAACTGTTAATAGCTTATTTTTTATTAATTAACAAAATACAAAGTGAGTGAACAGAATAGAAATCAAATCAATATTTGGTGTGACCACCCTTTGCCTTCAAAACAGCATCAATTCTTCTAGGTACACTTGCACACAGTTTTTGAATGATCTCGGCAGGGAGAACTAACCATAGATCTTCAGTGGATGTAGACTTGCTCAAGTCCTTCTGTCTCTTCATGTAATCCCAGACAGACTTGATGATGTTGAGGTCAGGGCTCTGTGGGGGCCATATCATCACTTCCAGGACTCCTCATTCTTCTTTACACTGAAGATAGTTCTTAATGACATTGGTTGTATGTTTGGGGTCCTTGTCCTGCTGCAGAATAAATTTGGAGCCAATCAAAAGCTTCCCTGATGGTATTGCATGATGGATAAGAAACTGACTGTATTTCTTACCATTGAGGACACCATTAATCCTGACCAAATCTCCAGCTCCATTTGCTGAAATGCAGCCCCAAACTTGCAAGGAACCTCCACCATGCTTAACTGTTGCCTGCAGACACTAATTATTGGACCTCTCTCCAGCCCTTCAGCTGACAGCCACAAATTAAAGAAAGTAGTTGACCAACACTGGAACATTTTCAATTAAATACAAGACCTAAGCATAGATAACAAAACCAGCCGGAAGATCTGGCATGGCTAGAAGGGTTAGACAAAGCCTACCATCTCTATACCATCCTATACATCTCTAATTAATCATATTTATATACATCATTCACCTTATACTAATTTCTTAGCACTTTATACCTTATATATTTATTTCATTGTTGTGTTGATGAAGCTATTATCATAGAAAGGAGAAAGAGCCACTTTACGTTATTTTATATAACATAACATAATGCAACTGTATTATTGTCATAATTGTGTTTTAATGTAATACTTTATCTGTTCTCATAATTTATATTACAGTTTATTTTAGCTATCCCTATTGTTCCATAATGTACTTTTGCAGTACCCAGAGGACAGCCATGCATTATCCCATCAATGCTGTAAGCAAACAGTGACATTGCTGGAAGTGACGTCTCCATGTATCAATGCCTTATCATGCCTTTCTGTGAGGCACTGAGCCCTTGCTTAACTATCTGAATAAAGGATTCCCACGCAACAGGAAGTGATGTCACACGATTGCAATTAGCCGTAAAATACATATGGAAGTGATTAAAGGGCACCTAATTGATTCTCAAAGTATTTTAAGCAACTCACAGACATTGCAAAAACATACTTAAACACAGAGAAACC